>NW_028122657.1:0-113011 GCF_965194805.1 Balaenoptera borealis | reverse complement strand
CCCCCAGAAGTTTATGTCTCCTTACTTAGGTTTGTTTTTTAAATTTAATTTCTATTTCTTATCTGAGTAAATTTGATTAGAGTGTTTTGATTGTCTGGCTGTACAGAAACTGCTCAATGATTCCTACATATGTCTGTTCATCTTCGGATTCTGTTACCATGTATGTGATTACAGAATGTATATTTTAAAGGTATTGGTGATTATATAATTCATACAGTTTATCTGTTATATGTTTTTATACACTTAACATACATTAGTATATGTATGTTAACACCATAGTCCTAGTTTACCCATCCTCCCACCTTTCATTTTGTCTAACCATTAGTTTATTTCATAAATCTGTGAGTGTCTTTTTCTGTGGAAATATGTTCATTGGTAGCTATCTTAGGATAACATGTATAAATGTTATCATAGGATATTTGTCGTACCCTTTTGAGTTACTTAACCTTATATGATTATTTCTAGGCTCAACTGTAGTCCTGAAAACGGCATTGTTCATTTTTTTCCCGAGGCTACTAATCTATTTGGTACGTATACCACTTCTTCTTTGTCCATTCATCTGTTTATGAACCTTTTTTCTGCTTCCATGTCTTGGCTATTTCAATATTGCTGCAGTGCTCATTTGCCTGCCTGTGTCTTTCCGATTCAGGTGGTCTTAGGTTATAGGCCCAAAAGGTGACCTGCCGCATCATATGGTAGCTCAATTTTTACCTTTTCAAGCAGCTCCATTCAGTTTGCGTTAGTGCTGTTACCACTTTACATCCCAGCAGCAGATAGAAGGTATACATTTCTCTAAAACCCCTTCAGCATTTATAGTTTGTAGACTTTTTGCTGATGGCCATTTGACTGGTGTGAGCTGAAACCTTTTTGGAGGTTGGATTCGCATGTGGCGAATAATTCCTTATACTGATCTTTAGGCATATCCTTTTTCTTCTTTTCCTTTTTTTGTTAAAGTGTGAGTACAACTTCCCTCTTCATATTCACTTTTTGAAAAATTTCTCATGTGTTGAATTTTCTTGCGTATTCCCTACCCCAGGGCATTTTTTGAGGGCAGATGTCATTTAGACCCCTGCAGTCGTTTTGACTATTAAGCAACCATTAGCACTGGGTTTAAAGCTGCTGTTGTGGGAAACAGCCACAAGGCGGCAGCATTATTACGTTCTCAACTCTTGTTACTATGGCAACAGAGTCTTCCTGGAGGTAGTGTTCCGAGGTTGTAAATTAGAGTGGAATGTGCTGGGACAAGCCTCCAGAAGTTTATGTCTCCTTACTTATGTTTGTTTTTTAAATTTAATTTCTATTTCTTATCGGAGTAAATTTGATTTTAGTGTTTTGATTGCCTGGCTGTACAGAATCTTCTCAATGATTCATACATATGTCTGTTCATCCTCGGGTCCTGTTACCATGTATGTGATTACAAAATGTATATTTTAAAGGTATTGGTGATTATATAATTCATACAGTTTATCTGTTATATGTTTTTATACACTTAACATACATTAGTATATGTATGTTAACCCCGTAGTCCTAGTTAACCCATCCTCCCACCTTTCATTTTGGCTAACCATTAGTTTATTTGATAAGTCTGTGAGTGTCTTTTTCTGTGGAAATATGTTCATTGGTAGCAATCTTAGGATAACATGTATAAATGTTATCATAGGATATTTGTCGTACCCTGTTGAGTTACTTAACGTTATATGATTATTTCTAGTCTCAACTGTAGTCCTGAAAACGGCATTGTTCATTTTTTTCCCGAGGCTACTATTCTATTTGGTACGTATACCACTTCTTCTTTGTCCATTCATCTGTTTATGAACCTTTTTTCTGCTTCCATGTCTTGGCTATTTCAATATTGCTGCAGTGCTCATTTGCCTGCCTGTGTCTTTCCGATTCAGGTGGTCTTAGGTTATAGGCCCAAAAGGTGACCTGCCTCATCATATGGTAGCTCAATTTTTATCTTTTCAAGCAGCTCCATTCAGTTTGTGTTAGTGCTGTTACCACTTTACATCCCACCAGCAGCTAGAAGGTACACAGTTCTCTAAATCCCCTTCAGCATTTATAGTTTGTAGACATTTTGCTGATGGAAACGATTGGTGTGAGCTGAAACCTTTTTCCTTTTGAATTTGCATGTGTCTAATAATTCATTCTACTGAGCTTTAGGCATGTCCTTTTTTTTCTTTTCCTTTTTTTTTAAAGAGTGAGTACAACTTCCCTCCTCTTATTGACTTCTTGAAAAATTTCTCATGTGTTGAATATTCTTGCCTATTCCCTACCCCAGGGCATTTTTAAGGGCAAGTGTCATTTAGAGCCGTGCAGTCCTTGTGACTATTAAGCAACCATTAGCACTGGGTTTAAAGCTGCTGTTGTGGGAAAGAGCCACAAGGCGGCAGCATTATTACGTTCTCATCTCTTGTTACTAGGGCAACAGAATCTTCCTGGAGGTAGTGTTCCGAGGTTGTAAATTAGAGTGGAATGTGCTGGGACAAGCCCCCAGAAGTTTATGTCTCCTTACTTAGGTTTGTTTTTTAAATTTAATTTCTATTTCTTATCAGAGTAAATTTGATTAGAGTGTTTTGATTGTCTGGCTGTACAGAAACTGCTCAATGATTCCTACATATGTCTGTTCATCTTCGGATTCTGTTACCATGTATGTGATTACAGAATGTATATTTTAAATGTGTTGGTGATTATATAATTCATACAGTTTATCTGTTATATGTTTTTATACACTTAACATACATTAGTATATGTATGTTAACCCCATAGTCCTAATTTACCCGTCCTCCCACCTTTCATTTTGGCTAACAATTAGTTTATTTCATAAGTCTGTGAGTGTCTTTTTCTGTGGAAATATGTTCATTGGTAGCAATCTTAGGATAACATGTATAAATGATATCATAGGATAATTGTCATACCCTTTTGACTTACTTAACCTTATATGATTATTTCTAGGCTCTACTGTAGTCCTGAAAACGGCATTGTTCATTTTTTCCCCGAGGCTACTATTCCATTCTGTCCATATACCACTTCTTCTCTGTCCATTCATCTGTTTATGGACATTTTTTTTGCTTCCATGTCTTTGCTATTTCAATATTGCTGCAGTGCACATTTGACTGCCTGTGTCTTTCCGATTCTGGTAGTCTTAGGTTATAAGCCCAAGAGGTGCCCTGCCGCATCATATGGTAGCTCAATTTTTACCTTTTCAAGCAGCTCCATTCAGTTTGCGTTAGTGCTGTTACCACTTTACATCCCACCAGCAGCTACAAGGTACACAGTTCTCTAAAACCCCTTCAGCATTTATAGTTTATAGACATTTTGCTGATGGAAATGACTGGTGTGAGCTGAAACCTTTTTGAATTTGAAGTTGCATGTGTCTAATAATTCCTTATACTGAGCTTTAGGCATGTCCTTTTTTTTCTTTTCCTTTTTTTTTAAAGAGTGAGTACAACTTCCCTCCTCTTATTGACTTCTTGAAAAATTTCTCATGTGTTGAATTTTCTTGCCTATTCCCTACCCCAGGGCATTTTTCAGGGCAGGTGTCATTTAGAGCCCTGCAGTCCTTGTGACTATTAAGCAACCATTAGCACTGGGTTTAATGTTGCTGTTGTGGGAAACAGCCACAAGGCGGCAGCATTATTACGTTCTCATCTCTTGTTACTAGGGCATCAGAATCTTCCTGGAGGTAGTGTTCCGTGTTGTAAATTAGAGTGGAATGTGCTGGGACGAGCCCCCAGAAGTTTATGTCTCCTTACTTATGTTTGTTTTTTAAATTTAATTCTATTTCTTTTTGGAGTAAATTTGATTAGAGTTTTTTGATTGTTTGGCTGTACAGAATCTGCTCAATGATTCCTACATATGTCTGTTCATCTTCGGATTCTGTTACCATGTATGTGAATACAGAATGTATATTTTAAAGGTATTGGTGATTATATAATTCATATAGTTTATCTGTTATATGTTTATATGCATGTAACATACATTAGTATATTTATGTTAATCCCATAGTCCTAATTTACCCATCCTCCCCCCTTTCATTTTGGCTAACCATTAGTTTATTTCATAAGTCTGTGAGTGTCTTTTTCTGTGGAAATATGTTCATTGGTAGCAATCTTAGGGTAACATGTATAAATGATATCATAGGATATTTGTCATACCCTTTTGACTTACTTAACCTTATATTATTATTTCTAGGCTCTACTGTAGTCCTGAAAACGGCATTGTTCATTTTTTTCCCGAGGCTACTATTCCATTCTGTCCATATACCACTTCTTCTCTGTCCATTCATCTGTTTATGGACCTTTTTTTGCTTCCATGTCTTGGCTATTTCAGTATTGCTGCAGTGCACATTTGACTGCCTGTGTCTTTCCGATTCTGGTGGTCTTAGGTTATAAGCCCGAGAGGTGCCCTGCCGCATCATATGGTAGCTCAATTTCTACCTTTTCAAGCGGCTCCATTCAGTTTGCGTTAGTGCTGTTACCACTTTACATCCCAGCAGCAGATAGAAGGTACACATTTCTCTAAAACACCTTCAGCATTTATAGTTTGTAGACTTTTGCTGATGGCCATTTGACTGTTGTGAGCTGAAACCTTTATGGAGGTTGGATACGCATGTGGCGAATAATTCCTTATACTGATCTTTAGGCATATCCTTTTTCTTCTTTTCCTTTTTTTGTTAAAGTGTGAGTACAACTTCCCTCTTCATATTCACTTTTTGAAAAATTTCTCATGTGTTGAATTTTCTTGCCTATTCCCTACCCAAGGGCACTTTTTGAGGGCAGGTGTCATTTAGACCCCTGCAGTCGTTGTGACTATTAAGCAACCATTAGCACTGGGTTTAAAGCTGCTGTTGTGGGAAACAGCCACAAGGCGGCAGCATTATTACGTTCTCAACTCTTGTTACTGGGGGAACAGAATCTTCCTGGAGGTAGTGTTCTGAGGTTGTAAATTAGAGTGGAATGTGCTGGGACAAGCCCCCAGAAGTTTATGTCTCCTTACTTATGTTTGTTTTTTAAATTTCATTTCTATTTCTTATCAGCGTAAATTTGATTAGAGTGTTTTGATTGCCTGGCTGTACAGGATCTGCTCAATGATTCATACATATGTCTGTTCATCTTCGGGTCCTGTTACCATGTATGTGATTACAAAATGTATATTTTAAAGGTATTGGTGATTATATAATTCATACAGTTTATCTGTTATATGTTGTTATACACTTAACATACATTAGTATATGTATGTTAACCCCATAGTCCTAATTTACCCATCCTCCCACCTTTCATTTTGCTAACCATTAGTTTATTTCATAAGTCTGTGAGTGTCTTTTTCTGTGGAAATATGTTCATTGGTAGCAATCTTAGGATAACATGTATAAATATTATCATAGGATATTTGTCATACCCTTTTGAGTTAGTTAACCTTATATGATTATTTCTAGGCTCAACTGTAGTCCTGAAAATTGCGTTGTTCATTTTTTTCCCCAGGCTACTATTCTATTTGGTACGTATACTACTTCTTCTTTGTCCATTCATCTGTTTATGAACCTTTTTTCTGCTTCCATGTCTTGGCTATTTCAATATTGCTGCAGTGCTCATTTGCCTGCCTGTGTCTTTCCGATTCAGGTGGTCTTAGGTTATAGGCCCAAAGGGTGACCTGCTGCATCATATGGTAGCTCAATTTTTACCTTTTCAAGCAGCTCCATTCAGTTTGCGTTAGTGCTGTTACCACTTTACATCCCACCAGCAGCTAGAAGGTACACAGTTCTCTAAAACCCCTTCAGCATTTATAGTTTATAGACATTTTGCTGATGGAAATGACTGGTGTGAGCTGAAACCTTTTTGAATTTGAATTTGCATGTGTCTAATAATTCCTTATACTGAGCTTTAGGCATGTCCTTTTTTTTCTTTTCCTTTTTTTTAAAGAGTGAGTACAACTTCCCTCCTCTTATTGACTTCTTGAAAAATTTCTCATGTGTTGAATTTTCTTGCCTATTCCCTACCCCAGGGCATTTTTCAGGGCAGGTGTCATTTAGAGCCCTGCAGTCCTTGTGACTATTAAGCAACTATTAGTACTGGGTTTAAAGCTGCTGTTGTGGGAAACAGCCACAAGGCCGCAGCATTATTACGTTCTCAACTCTTGTTACTACGGCAACAGAGTCTTCCTGGAGGTAGTGTTCCGAGGTTGTAAATTAGAGTGGAATGTGCTGGGACAAGCCCCCAGAAGTTTATGTCTCCTTACTTATGTTTGTTTTTTAAATTTAATTTCTATTTCTTATCAGAGTAAATTTGATTAGAGTGTTTTGATTGCCTGGCTCTACAGAATCTGCTCAATGATTCATACATATGTCTGTTCATCTTCGGGTCCTGTTACCATGTATGTGATTACAAAATGTATATTTTAAAAGTATTGGTGATTATATAATTCATACAGTTTATCTGTTATATGTTTTTATACACTTAACATACATTAGTATATGTATGTTAACCCCATAGTCCTAATTTACCCATCCTCCCACCTTTCATTTTGGCTAACCATTAGTTTATTTGATAAGTCTGTGAGTGTCTTTTTCTGTGGAAATATGTTCATTGGTAGCAATCTTAGGATAACATGTATAAATGTTTTCATAGGATATTTGTCGTACCCTTTTGAGTTACTTAACCTTATATGATTATTTCTAGGCTCAACTGTAGTCCTGAAAACGGCATTGTTCATTTTTTTCCCGAGGCTACTATTCTATTTGGTACGTATACCACTTCTTCTTTGTCCATTCATCTGTTTATGAACCTTTTTTCTGCTTCCATGTCTTGGCTATTTCAATATTGCTGCAGTGCTCATTTGCCTGCCTGTGTCTTTCCGATTCAGGTGGTCTTAGGTTATAGGCCCAAAAGGTGACCTGCCGCATTATATGGTAGCTCAATTTTTACCTTTTCAAGCAGCTCCATTCAGTTTGCGTTAGTGCTGTTACCACTTTACATCCCAGCAGCAGATAGAAGGTATACATTTCTCTAAAACCCCTTCAGCATTTATAGTTTGTAGACTTTTTGCTGATGGCCATTTGACTGGTGTGAGCTGAAACCTTTTTGGAGGTTGGATTCGCATGTGGCGAATAATTCCTTATACTGATCTTTAGGCATATCCTTTTTCTTCTTTTCCTTTTTTTGTTAAAGTGTGAGTACAACTTCCCTCTTCATATTCACTTTTTGAAAAATTTCTCATGTGTTGAATTTTCTTGCGTATTCCCTACCCCAGGGCATTTTTTGAGGGCAGATGTCATTTAGACCCCTGCAGTCGTTTTGACTATTAAGCAACCATTAGCACTGGGTTTAAAGCTGCTGTTGTGGGAAACAGCCACAAGGCGGCAGCATTATTACGTTCTCAACTCTTGTTACTATGGCAACAGAGTCTTCCTGGAGGTAGTGTTCCGAGGTTGTAAATTAGAGTGGAATGTGCTGGGACAAGCCTCCAGAAGTTTATGTCTCCTTACTTATGTTTGTTTTTTAAATTTAATTTCTATTTCTTATCGGAGTAAATTTGATTTTAGTGTTTTGATTGCCTGGCTGTACAGAATCTGCTCAATGATTCATACATATGTCTGTTCATCCTCGGGTCCTGTTACCATGTATGTGATTACAAAATGTATATTTTAAAGGTATTGGTGATTATATAATTCATACAGTTTATCTGTTATATGTTTTTATACACTTAACATACATTAGTATATGTATGTTAACCCCATAGTCCTAGTTATCCCATCCTCCCACCTTTCATTTTGGCTCACCATTAGTTTATTTGATAAGTCTGTGAGTGTCTTTTTCTGTGGAAATATGTTCATTGGTAGCAATCTTAGGATAACATGTATAAATGTTATCATAGGATATTTGTCGTACCCTTTTGAGTTACTTAACGTTATATGATTATTTCTAGGCTCAACTGTAGTCCTGAAAACGGCATTGTTCATTTTTTTCCCGAGGCTACTATTCTATTTGGTACGTATACCACTTCTTCTTTGTCCATTCATCTGTTTATGAACCTTTTTTCTGCTTCCATGTCTTGGCTATTTCAATATTGCTGCAGTGCTCATTTGCCTGCCTGTGTCTTTCCGATTCAGGTGGTCTTAGGTTATAGGCCCAAAAGGTGACCTGCCGCATCATATGGTAGCTCAATTTTTATCTTTTCAAGCAGCTCCATTCAGTTTGTGTTAGTGCTGTTACCACTTTACATCCCACCAGCAGCTAGAAGGTACACAGTTCTCTAAAACCCCTTCAGCATTTATAGTTTGTAGACATTTTGCTAATGGAAACGATTGGTGTGAGCTGAAACCTTTTTCCATTTGAATTTGCATGTGTCTAATAATTCATTCTACTGAGCTTTAGGCATGTCCTTTTTTTTCTTTTCCTTTTTTTTTAAAGAGTGAGTACAACTTCCCTCCTCTTATTGATTTCTTGAAAAATTTCTCATGTGTTGAATATTCTTGCCTATTCCCTAGCCCAGGGCATTTTTAAGGGCAGGTGTCATTTAGAGCCCTGCAGTCCTTGTGACTATTAAGCAAACATTAGCACTGGGTTTAAAGCTGCTGTTGTGGGAAAGAGCCACAAGGCGGCAGCATTATTACGTTCTCATCCCTTGTTACTAGGGCAACAGAATCTTCCTGGAGGTAGTGTTCCGAGGTTGTAAATTAGAGTGGAATGTGCTGGGACAAGCCCCCAGAGGTTTATGTCTCCTTACTTATGTTTGTTTTTTTAAATTTAATTTCTATTTCTTATCGGAGTAAATTTGATTAGAGTGTTTTGATTGTCTGGCTGTACAGAAACTGCTCAATGATTCCTACATATGTCTGTTCATCTTCGGATTCTGTTACCATGTATGTGATTACAGAATGTATATTTTAAAGGTATTGGTGATTATATAATTCATACAGTTTATCTGTTATATGTTTTTATACACTTAACATACATTAGTATATGTATGTTAACACCATAGTCCTAATTTACCCATCCTCCCACCTTTCATTTTGGCTAACAATTAGTTTATTTCATAAGTCTGTGAGTGTCTTTTTCTGTGGAAATATGTTCATTGGTAGCAATCTTAGGATAACATGTATAAATGATATCATAGGATAATTGTCATACCCTTTTGACTTACTTAACCTTATATGATTATTTCTAGGCTCTACTGTAGTCCTGAAAACGGCATTGTTCATTTTTTCCCCGAGGCTACTATTCCATTCTGTCCATATACCACTTCTTCTCTGTCCATACATCTGTTTATGGACATTTTTTTTGCTTCCATGTCTTTGCTATTTCAATATTGCTGCAGTGCACATTTGACTGCCTGTGTCTTTCCGATTCTGGTAGTCTTAGGTTATAAGCCCAAGAGGTGCCCTGCTGCATCATATGGTAGCTCAATTTTTACCTTTTCAAGCAGCTCCATTCAGTTTGCGTTAGTGCTGTTACCACTTTACATCCCACCAGCAGCTAGAAGGTACACAGTTCTCTAAAACCCCTTCAGCATTTATAGTTTATAGACATTTTGCTGATGGAAATGACTGGTGTGAGCTGAAACCTTTTTGAATTTGAATTTGCATGTGTCTAATAATTCCTTATACTGAGCTTTAGGCATGTCCTTTTTTTTCTTTTCCTTTTTTTTTAAAGAGTGAGTACAACTTCCCTCCTCTTATTGACTTCTTGAAAAATTTCTCATGTGTTGAATTTTCTTGCCTATTCCCTACCCCAGGGCATTTTTCAGGGCAGGTGTCATTTAGAGCCCTGCAGTCCTTGTGACTATTAAGCAACCATTAGCACGGGGTTTAATGCTGCTGTTGTGGGAAACAGCCACAAGGCGGCAGCATTATTACGTTCTCATCTCTTGTTACTAGGGCAACAGAATCTTCCTGGAGGTAGTGTTCCGTGGTTGTAAATTAGAGTGGAATGTGCTGGGACGAGCCCCCAGAAGTTTATGTCTCCTTACTTTTGTTTGTTTTTTAAATTTAATTCTATTTCTTTTTGGAGTAAATTTGATTAGAGTTTTTTGATTGTCTGGCTATACAGAATCTGCTCAATGATTCCTACATATGTCTGTTCATCTTCGGATTCTGTTACCATGTATGTGAATACAGAATGTATATTTTAAAGGTATTGGTGATTATATAATTCATATAGTTTATCTGTTATATGTTTATATGCATGTAACATACATTAGTATATTTATGTTAATCCCATAGTCCTAATTTACCCATCCTCCCCCCTTTCATTTTGGCTAACCATTAGTTTATTTCATAAGTCTGTGAGTGTCTTTTTCTGTGGAAATATGTTCATTGGTAGCAATCTTAGGATAACATGTACAAATGATATCATAGGATATTTGTCATACCCTTTTGACTTACTTAACCTTATATTATTATTTCTAGGCTCTACTGTAGTCCTGAAAACGGCATTGTTCATTTTTTTCCCGAGGCTACTATTCCATTCTGTCCATATACCACTTCTTCTCTGTCCATTCATCTGTTTATGGACCTTTTTTTGCTTCCATGTCTTGGCTATTTCAGTATTGCTGCAGTGCACATTTGACTGCCTGTGTCTTTCCGATTCTGGTGGTCTTAGGTTATAAGCCCGAGAGGTGCCCTGCCGCATCATATGGTAGCTCAATTTCTACCTTTTCAAGCGGCTCCATTCAGTTTGCATTAGTGCTGTTACCACTTTACATCCCAGCAGCAGATAGAAGGTACACATTTCTCTAAAACACCTTCAGCATTTATAGTTTGTAGACTTTTTGCTGATGGCCATTTGACTGTTGTGAGCTGAAACCTTTATGGAGGTTGGATACGCATGTGGCGAATAATTCCTTATACTGATCTTTAGGCATATCCTTTTTCTTCTTTTCCTTTTTTTGTTAAAGTGTGAGTACAACTTCCCTCTTCATATTCACTTTTTGAAAAATTTCTCATGTGTTGAATTTTCTTGCCTATTCCCTACCCAAGGGCACTTTTTGAGGGCAGGTGTCATTTAGACCCCTGCAGTCGTTGTGACTATTAAGCAACCATTAGCACTGGGTTTAAAGCTGCTGTTGTGGGAAACAGCCACAAGGCGGCAGCATTATTACGTTCTCAACTCTTGTTACTAGGGCAACAGAATCTTCCTGGAGGTAGTGTTCTGAGGTTGTAAATTAGAGTGGAATGTGCTGGGACAAGCCCCCAGAAGTTTATGTCTCCTTACTTATGTTTGTTTTTTAAATTTCATTTCTATTTCTTATCAGCGTAAATTTGATTAGAGTGTTTTGATTGCCTGGCTGTACAGGATCTGCTCAATGATTCATACATATGTCTGTTCATCTTCGGGTCCTGTTACCATGTATGTGATTACAAAATGTATATTTTAAAGGTATTGGTGATTATATAATTCATACAGTTTATCTGTTATATGTTGTTATACACTTAACATACATTAGTATATGTATGTTAACCCCATAGTCCTAATTTACCCATCCTCCCACCTTTCATTTTGCTAACCATTAGTTTATTTCATAAGTCTGTGAGTGTCTTTTTCTGTGGAAATATGTTCATTGGTAGCAATCTTAGGATAACATGTATAAATGTTTTCATAGGATTTTGTCGTACCCTTTTGAGTTACTTAACGTTATATGATTATTTCTAGGCTCAACTGTAGTCCTGAAAACGGCATTGTTCATTTTTTTCCCGAGGCTACTATTCTATTTGGTACGTATACCACTTCTTCTTTGTCCATTCATCTGTTTATGAACCTTTTTTCTGCTTCCATGTCTTGGCTATTTCAATATTGCTGCAGTGCTCATTTGCCTGCCTGTGTCTTTCCGATTCAGGTGGTCTTAGGTTATAGGCCCAAAAGGTGACCTGCCGCATCATATGGTAGCTCAATTTTTATCTTTTCAAGCAGCTCCATTCAGTTTGTGTTAGTGCTGTTACCACTTTACATCCCACCAGCAGCTAGAAGGTACACAGTTCTCTAAAACCCCTTCAGCATTTATAGTTTGTAGACATTTTGCTGATGGAAACGACTGGTGTGAGGTGAAACCTTTTTGAATGTGAATTTGCATGTGTCTAATAATTCATTCTACTGAGCTTTAGGCATGTCCTTTTTTTTCTTTTCCTTTTTTTTTAAAGAGTGAGTACAACTTCCCTCCTCTTATTGACTTCTTGAAAAATTTCTCATGTGTTGAATATTCTTGCCTATTCCCTACCACAGGGCATTTTTCAGGGCAGGTGTCATTTAGAGCCCTGCAGTCCATGTGACTATTAAGCAACCATTAGCACTGGGTTTAAAGCTGCTGTTGTGGGAAAGAGCCACAAGGCGGCAGCATTATTACGTTCTCATCTCTTGTTATTAGGGCAACAGAATCTTCCTGGAGGTAGTGTTCCGAGGTTGTAAATTAGAGTGGAATGTGCTGGGACAAGCCCCCAGAAGTTTATGTCTCCTTACTTAGGTTTGTTTTTTATATTAAATTTCTATTTCTTATCTGAGTAAATTTGATTAGAGTGTTTTGATTGTCTGGCTGTACAGAAACTGCTCAATGATTCCTACATATGTCTGTTCATCTTCGGATTCTGTTACCATGTATGTGATTACAGAATGTATATTTTAAAGGTATTGGTGATTATATAATTCATACAGTTTATCTGTTATATGTTTTTATACACTTAACATACATTAGTATATGTATGTTAACCCCATAGTCCTAATTTACCCATCCTCCCACCTTTCATTTTGCTAACCATTAGTTTATTTCATAAGTCTGTGAGTGTCTTTTTCTGTGGAAATATGTTCATTGGTAGCAATCTTAGGATAACATGTATAAATGATATCATAGGATATTTGTCATACCCTTTTGACTTACTTAACCTTATATGATTATTTCTAGGCTCAACTCTAGTCCTTAAAACGGCATTGTTCATTTTTTCCCCGAGGCTACTATTGCATTCTGTCCATATATCACTTCTTCTCTGTCCATTCATCTGTTTATGGTCATTTTTTTTGCTTCCATGTCTTTGCTATTTCCATATTGCTGCAGTGCACATTTGACTGCCTGTGTCTTTCCGATTCTGGTAGTCTTAGGTTATAAGCCGAAGAGGTGCCCTGCCGCATCATATGGTAGCTCAATTTTTTCCTTTTCAAGCAGCTCCATTCAGTTTGCGTTAGTGCTGTTACCACTTTACATCCCAGCAGCAGATAGAAGGTATAAATTTCTCTAAAACCCCTTCATCATTTATAGTTTGTAGACTTTTTGCTGATGGCCATTTGACTGGTGTGAGCTGAAACCTTTTTGGAGGTTGGATACGCATGTGGTGAATAATTCCTTATACTGATCTTTAGGCATATCCTTTTTCTTCTTTTCCTTTTTTTGTTAAAGTGTGAGTACAACTTCCCTCTTCATATTCACTTTTTGAAAAATTTCTCATGTGTTGAATTTTCTTGCGTATTCCCTACCCCAGGGCATTTTTTGAGGGCAGGTGTCATTTAGACCCCTGCAGTCGTTTTGACTATTAAGCAACCATTAGCACTGGGTTTAAAGCTGCTGTTGTGGGAAACTGCCACAAGGCGGCAGCATTATTACATTCTCAACTCTTGTTACTAGGGCAACAGAGTCTTCCTGGAGGTAGTGTTCCGAGGTTGTAAATTAGAGTGGAATGTGCTGGGACAAGCCTCCAGAAGTTTATGTCTCCTTACTTATGTTTGTTTTTTAAATTTAATTTCTATTTCTTATCGGAGTAAATTTGATTTTAGTGTTTTGATTGCCTGGCTGTACAGAATCTGCTCAATGATTCATACATATGTCTGTTCATCCTCGGGTCCTGTTACCATGTATGTGATTACAAAATGTATATTTTAAAGGTATTGGTGATTATATAATTCATACAGTTTATCTGTTATATGTTTTTATACACTTAACATACATTAGTATATGTATGTTAACCCCATAGTCCTAGTTAACCCATCCTCCCACCTTTCATTTTGTCTAACCATTAGTTTATTTCATAAGTCTGTGAGTGTCTTTTTCTGTGGAAATATGTTCATTGGTAGCTATCTTAGGATAACATGTATAAATGTTATCATAGGATATTTGTCGTACCCTTTTGAGTTACTTAACCTTATATGATTATTTCTAGGCTCAACTGTAGTCCTGAAAACGGCATTGTTCATTTTTTTCCCGAGGCTACTATTCTATTTGGTATGTATACCACTTCTTCTTTGTCCATTCATCTGTTTATGAACCTTTTTTCTGCTTCCATGTCTTGGCTATTTCAATATTGCTGCAGTGCTCATTTGCCTGCCTGTGTCTTTCCGATTCAGGTGGTCTTAGGTTATAGGCCCAAAAGGTGACCTGCCGCATCATATGGTAGCTTAATTTTTACCTTTTCAAGCAGCTCCATTCATTTTGCGTTAGTGCTGTTACCACTTTACATCCCACCAGCAGCTAGAAGGTACACAGTTCTCTAAAACCCCTTCAACATTTATAGTTTATAGACATTTTGCTGATGGAAATGACTGGTGTGAGCTGAAACCTTGTTGAATTTGAATTTGCATGTGTCTAATAATTCCTTATACTGAGCTTTAGGCATGTCCTTTTTTTTCTTTTCCTTTTTTTTTAAAGAGTGAGTACAACTTCCCTCCTCTTATTGAGTTCTTGAAAAATTTCTCATGTGTTGAATTTTCTTGCCTATTCCCTACCCCAGGGCATTTTTCAGGGCAGGTGTCATTTAGAGCCCTGCAGTCCTTGTGACTATTAAGCAACCATTAGCACTGGGTTTACTGCTGCTGTTGTGGGAAACAGCCACAAGGCAGCAGCATTATTACGTTCTCATCTCTTGTTACTAGGGCAACAGAATCTTCCTGGAGGTAGTGTTCTGTGGTTGTAAATTAGAGTGGAATGTGCTGGGATGAGCCCCCAGAAGTTTATGTCTCCTTACTTATGTTTGTTTTTTGAATTTAATTCTATTTCTTTTTGGAATAAATTTGATTAGAGTCTTTTCATTGTCTGGCTGTACAGAATCTGCTCAATGATTCCTACATATGTCTGTTCATCTTCGGATTCTGTTACCATGTATGTGAATACAGAATGTATATTTTAAAGGTATTGGTGATTATATAATTCATATAGTTTATCTGTTATATGTTTATATGCATGTAACATACATTAGTATATTTATGTTAATCCCATAGTCCTAATTTACCCATCCTCCCCCCTTTCATTTTGGCTAACCATTAGTTTATTTCATAAGTCTGTGAGTGTCTTTTTCTGTGGAAATATGTTCATTGGTAGCAATCTTAGGATAACATGTATAAATGATATCATAGGATATTTGTCATACCCTTTTGACTTACTTAACCTTATATTATTATTTCTAGGCTCTACTGTAGTCCTGAAAACGGCATTGTTCATTTTTTCCCCGAGGCTACTATTCCATTCTGTCCACATACCACTTCTTCTCTGTCCATTCATCTGTTTATGGACCTTTTTTTGCTTCCATGTCTTGGCTATTTCAGTATTGCTGCAGTGCACATTTGACGGCCTGTGTCTTTCCGATTCTGGTGGTCTTAGGTTATAAGCCCGAGAGGTGCCCTGCCGCATCATATGGTAGCTCAATTTCTACCTTTTCAAGCGGCTCCATTCAGTTTGCGTTAGTGCTGTTACCACTTTACATCCCAGCAGCGGATAGAAGGTACACATTTCTCTAAAACCCCTTCAGCATTTATAGTTTGTAGACTTTTTGCTGATGGCCATTTGACTGTTGTGAGCTGAAACCTTTATGGAGGTTGGATACGCATGTGGCAAATAATTCCTTATACTGATCTTTAGGCATATCCTTTTTCTTCTTTTCCTTTTTTTGTTAAAGTGTGAGTACAACTTCCCTCTTCATATTCACTTTTTGAAAAATTTCTCATGTGTTGAATTTTCTTGCCTATTCCCTACCCAAGGGCACTTTTTGAGGGCAGGTGTCATTTAGACCCCTGCAGTCGTTGTGACTATTAAGCAACCATTAGCACTGGGTTTAAAGCTGCTGTTGTGGGAAACAGCCACAAGGTGGCAGCATTATTACGTTCTCAACTCTTGTTACTAGGGCAACAGAATCTTCCTGGAGGTAGTGTTCTGAGGTTGTAAATTAGAGTGGAATGTGCTGGGACAAGCCCCCAGAAGTTTATGTCTCCTTACTTATGTTTGTTTTTTAAATTTCATTTCTATTTCTTATCAGCGTAAATTTGATTAGAGTGTTTTGATTGCCTGGCTGTACAGGATCTGCTCAATGATTCATACATATGTCTGTTCATCTTCGGGTCCTGTTACCATGTATGTGATTACAAAATGTATATTTTAAAGGTATTGGTGATTATATAATTCATACAGTTTATCTGTTATATGTTTTTATACACTTAACATACATTAGTATATGTATGTTAACCCCATAGTCCTAGTTAACCCATCCTCCCACCTTTCATTTTGTCTAACCATTAGTTTATTTCATAAGTCTGTGAGTGTCTTTTTCTGTGGAAATATGTTCATTGGTAGCTATCTTAGGATAACATGTATAAATGTTATCATAGGATATTTGTCGTACCCTTTTGAGTTACTTAACCTTATATGATTATTTCTAGGCTCAACTGTAGTCCTGAAAACGGCATTGTTCATTTTTTTCCCGAGGCTACTATTCTATTTGGTATGTATACCACTTCTTCTTTGTCCATTCATCTGTTTATGAACCTTTTTTCTGCTTCCATGTCTTGGCTATTTCAATATTGCTGCAGTGCTCATTTGCCTGCCTGTGTCTTTCCGATTCAGGTGGTCTTAGGTTATAGGCCCAAAAGGTGACCTGCCGCATCATATGGTAGCTTAATTTTTACCTTTTCAAGCAGCTCCATTCATTTTGCGTTAGTGCTGTTACCACTTTACATCCCACCAGCAGCTAGAAGGTACACAGTTCTCTAAAACCCCTTCAACATTTATAGTTTATAGACATTTTGCTGATGGAAATGACTGGTGTGAGCTGAAACCTTGTTGAATTTGAATTTGCATGTGTCTAATAATTCCTTATACTGAGCTTTAGGCATGTCCTTTTTTTTCTTTTCCTTTTTTTTTAAAGAGTGAGTACAACTTCCCTCCTCTTATTGAGTTCTTGAAAAATTTCTCATGTGTTGAATTTTCTTGCCTATTCCCTACCCCAGGGCATTTTTCAGGGCAGGTGTCATTTAGAGCCCTGCAGTCCTTGTGACTATTAAGCAACCATTAGCACTGGGTTTACTGCTGCTGTTGTGGGAAACAGCCACAAGGCAGCAGCATTATTACGTTCTCATCTCTTGTTACTAGGGCAACAGAATCTTCCTGGAGGTAGTGTTCTGTGGTTGTAAATTAGAGTGGAATGTGCTGGGACGAGCCCCCAGAAGTTTATGTCTCCTTACTTATGTTTGTTTTTTGAATTTAATTCTATTTCTTTTTGGAATAAATTTGATTAGAGTCTTTTCATTGTCTGGCTGTACAGAATCTGCTCAATGATTCCTACATATGTCTGTTCATCTTCGGATTCTGTTACCATGTATGTGAATACAGAATGTATATTTTAAAGGTATTGGTGATTATATAATTCATATAGTTTATCTGTTATATGTTTATATGCATGTAACATACATTAGTATATTTATGTTAATCCCATAGTCCTAATTTACCCATCCTCCCCCCTTTCATTTTGGCTAACCATTAGTTTATTTCATAAGTCTGTGAGTGTCTTTTTCTGTGGAAATATGTTCATTGGTAGCAATCTTAGGATAACATGTATAAATGATATCATAGGATATTTGTCATACCCTTTTGACTTACTTAACCTTATATTATTATTTCTAGGCTCTACTGTAGTCCTGAAAACGGCATTGTTCATTTTTTCCCCGAGGCTACTATTCCATTCTGTCCACATACCACTTCTTCTCTGTCCATTCATCTGTTTATGGACCTTTTTTTGCTTCCATGTCTTGGCTATTTCAGTATTGCTGCAGTGCACATTTGACGGCCTGTGTCTTTCCGATTCTGGTGGTCTTAGGTTAT
The DNA here is from genome assembly GCF_965194805.1 of Balaenoptera borealis. Classification (NCBI taxonomy): domain Eukaryota; kingdom Metazoa; phylum Chordata; class Mammalia; order Artiodactyla; family Balaenopteridae; genus Balaenoptera; species Balaenoptera borealis. The sequence goes on along the minus strand of NW_028122657.1, from coordinate 94,957 downwards.
AAGCCCGAGAGGTGCCCTGCCGCATCATATGGTAGCTCAATTTCTACCTTTTCAAGCGGCTCCATTCAGTTTGCGTTAGTGCTGTTACCACTTTACATCCCAGCAGCGGATAGAAGGTACACATTTCTCTAAAACCCCTTCAGCATTTATAGTTTGTAGACTTTTTGCTGATGGCCATTTGACTGTTGTGAGCTGAAACCTTTATGGAGGTTGGATACGCATGTGGCAAATAATTCCTTATACTGATCTTTAGGCATATCCTTTTTCTTCTTTTCCTTTTTTTGTTAAAGTGTGAGTACAACTTCCCTCTTCATATTCACTTTTTGAAAAATTTCTCATGTGTTGAATTTTCTTGCCTATTCCCTACCCAAGGGCACTTTTTGAGGGCAGGTGTCATTTAGACCCCTGCAGTCGTTGTGACTATTAAGCAACCATTAGCACTGGGTTTAAAGCTGCTGTTGTGGGAAACAGCCACAAGGTGGCAGCATTATTACGTTCTCAACTCTTGTTACTAGGGCAACAGAATCTTCCTGGAGGTAGTGTTCTGAGGTTGTAAATTAGAGTGGAATGTGCTGGGACAAGCCCCCAGAAGTTTATGTCTCCTTACTTATGTTTGTTTTTTAAATTTCATTTCTATTTCTTATCAGCGTAAATTTGATTAGAGTGTTTTGATTGCCTGGCTGTACAGGATCTGCTCAATGATTCATACATATGTCTGTTCATCTTCGGGTCCTGTTACCATGTATGTGATTACAAAATGTATATTTTAAAGGTATTGGTGATTATATAATTCATACAGTTTATCTGTTATATGTTTTTATACACTTAACATACATTAGTATATGTATGTTAACCCCATAGTCCTAATTTACCCATCCTCCCACCTTTCATTTTGCTAACCATTAGTTTATTTCATAAGTCTGTGAGTGTCTTTTTCTGTGGAAATATGTTCATTGGTAGCAATCTTAGGATAACATGTATAAATATTATCATAGGATCTTTGTCGTACCCTTTTGAGTTAGTTAACCTTATATGATTATTTCTAGGCTCAACTGTAGTCCTGAAAACGGCGTTGTTCATTTTTTTCCCCAGGCTACTATTCTATTTGGTACGTATACTACTTCTTCTTTGTCCATTCATCTGTTTATGAACCTTTTTTCTGCTTCCATGTCTTGGCTATTTCAATATTGCTGCAGTGCACATTTGCCTTCCTGTGTCTTTCCGATTCAGGTGCTCTTAGGTTATAGGCCCAAAGGGTGACCTGCTGCATCATATGGTAGCTCAATTTTTACCTTTTCAAGAAGCTCCATTCAGTTTGCGTTAGTGCTGTTACCACTTTACATCCCACCAGCAGCTAGAAGGTACACAGTTCTCTAAAACCCCTTCAGCATTTATAGTTTGTACACATTTTGCTGATGGAAACGACTGGTGTGAGCTGAAACCTTTTTGAATTTGAATTTGCATGTGTATAATAATTCATTCTACTGAGCTTTAGGCATGTCCTTTTTTTTCTTTTCCTTTTTTTTTAAAGAGTGAGTACAACTTCCCTCCTCTTATTGACTTCTTGAAAAATTTCTCATGTGTTGAATATTCTTGCCTATTCCCTACCCCAGGGCATTTTTCAGGGCAGGTGTCATTTAGAGCCCTGCAGTCCATGTGACTATTAAGCAACCATTAGCACTGGGTTTAAAGCTGCTGTTGTGGGAAAGAGCCACAAGGCGGCAGCATTATTACGTTCTCATCTCTTGTTACTAGGGCAACAGAATCTTCCTGGAGGTAGTGTTCCGAGGTTGTAAATTAGAGTGGAATGTGCTGGGACAAGCCCCCAGAAATTTATGTCTCCTTACTTAGGTTTGTTTTTTAAATTTAATTTCTATTTCTTATCTGAGTAAATTTGATTAGAGTGTTTTGATTGTCTGGCTGTACAGAAACTGCTCAATGATTCCTACATATGTCTGTTCATCTTCGGATTCTGTTACCATGTATGTGATTACAGAATGTATATTTTAAAGTTATTGGTGATTATATAATTCATACAGTTTATCTGTTATATGTTTTTATACACTTAACATACATTAGTATATGTATGTTAACCCCATAGTCCTAGTTTACCCATCCTCCCACCTTTCATTTTGTCTAACCATTAGTTTATTTCATAAGTCTGTGAGTGTCTTTTTCTGTGGAAATATGTTCATTGGTAGCTATCTTAGGATAACATGTATAAATGTTATCATAGGATATTTCTCGTACCCTTTTGAGTTACTTAACCTTATATGATTATTTCTAGGCTCAACTGTAGTCCTGAAAACGGCATTGTTCATTTTTTTTCCCGAGGCTACTATTCTATTTGGTACGTATACCACTTCTTCTTTGTCCATTCATCTGTTTATGAAGCTTTTTTCTGCTTCCATGTCTTGGCTATTTCAATATTGCTGCAGTGCTCATTTCCCTGCCTGTGTCTTTCCGATTCAGGTGGTCTTAGGTTATAGGCCCAAAAGGTGACCTGCCGCATCATATGGTAGCTCAATTTTTACCTTTTCAACAGCTCAATTCAGTTTGCGTTAGTGCTGTTACCACTTTACATCCAACCAGGATCTAGAAGGTACACAGTTCTCTAAAACTCCTTCAGCATTTATAGTTTGTAGACATTTTGCTGATGGAAATGACTGGTGTGAGCTGAAACCTTTTTGAATTTACATTTGCATGTGTCTAATAATTCCTTATACTGAGGTTTAGGCATGTCCTTTTTTTTTCTTTTCCTTTTTTTTAAAGAGTGAGTACAACTTCCCTCCTCTTATTGACTTCTTGAAAAATTTCTAATGTGTTGAATTTTCTTGCCTATTCCCTACCCCAGGGCATTTTTAAGGGCAGGTGTCATTTAGAGCCCTGCAGTCCTTGTGACTATTAAGCAAACCTTAGCACTGGGTTTAAAGCTGCTGTTGTGGGAAAGAGCCACAAGGCGGCAGCATTATTACGTTCTCATCTCTTGTTACTAGGGCAACAGAATCTTCCTGGAGGTAGTGTTCCGAGGTTGTAAATTAGAGTGGAATGTGCTGGGACCAGCCCCCAGAAGTTTATGTCTCCTTACTTATGTTTGTTTTTTAAAATTTAATTTCTATTTCTTATCGGAGTAAATTTGATTAGAGTGTTTTGATTGCCTGGCTGTACAGGATCTGCTCAATGATTCATACATATGTCTGTTCATCTTCGGGTCCTCTTACCATGTATGTGATTACAAAATGTATATTTTAAAGGTATTGGTGATTATATAATTCATACACTTTATCTGTTATATGTTTTTATACACTTAACATACATTAGTATATGTATGTTAACCCCATAGTCCTAATTTACCCATCCTCCCACCTTTCATTTTGGCTAACCATTAGTTTATTTCATAAGTCTGTGAGTGTCTTTTTCTGTGGAAATATGTTCATTGGTAGCAATCGTAGGATAACATGTATAAATGTTATCATAGGATATTTGTCGTACCCTTTTGAGTTACTTAACCTTATATGATTATTTCTAGGCTCAACTGTAGTCCTGAAAACGGCATTGTTCATTTTTTTCCCGACGCTACTATGCTATTTGGTACGTATACCACTTCTTCTTTGTCCATTCATCTGTTTATGAACCCTTTTTCTGCTTCCATGTCTTGGGTATTTCAATATTGCTGCAGTGCACATTTGCCTGCCTGTGTCTTTCCGATTTAGGTGGTCTTAGGTTATAGGCCCAAAAGTTGACCTGCCGCATCATATGGTAGCTCAATTTTTACCTTTTCAAGAAACTCCATTCAGTTTGCTTTAGTGCTGTTACCACTTTACATCCCACCAGCAGCTAGAAGGTACACAGTTCTCTAAAACCCTTTCAGCATTTATAGTTTGTAGACATTTTGCTGATGGAAATGACTGGTGTGAGCTGAAACCTTTTTGAAATTGAATTTGCATGTGTCTAATAATTCCTTATACTGAGCTTTAGGCATGTCCTTTTTTTTCTTTTCCTTTTTTTTTAAAGAGTGAGTACAACTTCCCTCCTCTTATTGACTTCTTGAAAAATTGCTCATGTGTTGAATTTTCTTGCCTATTCCCTACCCCAGGGCATTTTTCAGGGCAGGTGTCATTTAGAGCCCTGCAGTCCTTGTGACTATTAAGCAACTATTAGCACTGGGTTTAATGCTGCTGTTGTGGGAAACAGCCACAAGGCGGCAGCATTATTACGTTCTCAACTCTTGTTACTACGGCAACAGAGTCTTCCTGGAGGTAGTGATCCGAGGTTGTAAATTAGAGTGGAATGTGCTGGGACAAGCCCCCAGAAGTTTATGTCTCCTTACTTATGTTTGTTTTTTAAATTTAATTTCTATTTCTTATCAGAGTAAATTTGATTAGAGTGTTTTGATTGCCTGGCTGTACAGGATCTGCTCAATGATTCATACATATGTCTGTTCATCTTCAGGTCCTCTTACCATGTATGTGATTACAAAATGTATATTTTAAAGGTATTGGTGATTATATAATTCATACAGTTTATCTGTTATATGTTTTTATACACTTAACATACATTAGTATATGTATGTTAACCCCATAGTCCTAATTTACCCGTCCTCCCACCTTTCATTTTGGCTAACCATTAGTTTATTTCATAAGTCTGTGAGTGTCTTTTTCTGTGGAAATATGTTCATTGGTAGCAATCTTAGGATAACATGTATAAATGATATCATAGGATAATTGTCATACCCTTTTGACTTACTTAACCTTATATGATTATTTCTAGGCTCAACTGTAGTCCTGAAAACGGCATTGTTCATTTTTTCCCCGAGGCTACTATTCCATTGTGTCCATATACCACTTCTTCTCTGTCCATTCATCTGTTTATGGACATTTTTTTTGCTTCCATGTCTTTGCTATTTCAATATTGCTGCAGTGCACATTTGACTGCCTGTGTCTTTCCGATTCTGGTAGTCTTAGGTTATAAGCCCAAGAGGTGCCCTGCCACATCATATGGTAGCTCAATTTTTACCTTTTCAAGCAGCTCCATTCAGTTTGCGTTAGTACTGTTACCACTTTACATCCCACCAGCAGCTAGAAGGTACACAGTTCTCTAAAACCCCTTCAGCATTTGTAGTTTGTAGACATTTTGCTGATGGAAATGACTGGTGTGAGCTGAAACCTTTTTGAATTTGAATTTGCATGTGTCTAATAATTCCTTATACTGAGCTTTAGGCATGTCCTTTTTTTTCTTTTCCTTTTTTTTTAAAGAGTGAGTACAACTTCCCTCCTCTTATTGACTTCTTGAAAAATTTCTCATGTGTTGAATTTTCTTGCCTATTCCCTACCCCAGGGCATTTTTCAGGGCAGGTGTCATTTAGAGCCCTGCAGTCCTTGTGACTATTAAGCAACCATTAGCACTGGGTTTAATGCTGCTGTTGTGGGAAACAGCCACAAGGCGGCAGCATTATTACGTTCTCATCTCTTGTTACTAGGGCAACAGAATCTTCCTGGAGGTAGTGTTCCGTGGTTGTAAATTAGAGTGGAATGTGCTGGGACGAGCCCCCAGAAGTTTATGTCTCCTTACTTATGTTTGTTTTTTAAATTTAATTCTATTTCTTTTTGGAGTAAATTTGATTAGAGTCTTTTGATTGTCTGGCTGTACAGAATCTGCTCAATGATTCCTACATATGTCTGTTCATCTTCGGATTCTGTTACCATGTATGTGAATACAGAATGTATATTTTAAAGGTATTGGTGATTATATAATTCATATAGTTTATCTGTTATATGTTTATATGCATGTAACATACATTAGTATATTTATGTTAATCCCATAGTCCTAATTTACCCATCCTCCCCCCTTTCATTTTGGCTAACCATTAGTTTTTTTTCATAAGTCTGTGAGTGTCTTTTTCTGTGGAAATATGTTCATTGGTAGCCATCTTAGGATAACATGTATAAATGATATCATAGGATATTTGTCATACCCTTTTGACTTACTTAACCTTATATTATTATTTCTAGGCTCTACTGTAGTCCTGAAAACGGCATTGTTCATTTTTTTCCCGAGGCTACTATTCCATTGTGTCCATATACCACTTCTTCTCTGTCCATTCATCTGTTTATGGACCTTTTTTTGCTTCCATGTCTTGGCTATTTCAGTATTGCTGCAGTGCACATTTGACGGCCTGTGTCTTTCCGATTCTGGTGGTCTTAGGTTATAAGCCCGAGAGGTGCCCTGCCGCATCATATGGTAGCTCAATTTCTACCTTTTCAAGCGGCTCCATTCAGTTTGCGTTAGTGCTGTTACCACTTTACATCCCAGCAGCGGATAGAAGGTACACATTTCTCTAAAACCCCTTCAGCATTTATAGTTTGTAGACTTTTTGCTGATGGCCATTTGACTGTTGTGAGCTGAAACCTTTATGGAGGTTGGATACGCATGTGGCAAATAATTCCTTATACTGATCTTTAGGCATATCCTTTTTCTTCTTTTCCTTTTTTTGTTAAAGTGTGAGTACAACTTCCCTCTTCATATTCACTTTTTGAAAAATTTCTCATGTGTTGAATTTTCTTGCCTATTCCCTACCCAAGGGCACTTTTTGAGGGCAGGTGTCATTTAGACCCCTGCAGTCGTTGTGACTATTAAGCAACCATTAGCACTGGGTTTAAAGCTGCTGTTGTGGGAAACAGCCACAAGGTGGCAGCATTATTACGTTCTCAACTCTTGTTACTAGGGCAACAGAATCTTCCTGGAGGTAGTGTTCTGAGGTTGTAAATTAGAGTGGAATGTGCTGGGACAAGCCCCCAGAAGTTTATGTCTCCTTACTTATGTTTGTTTTTTAAATTTCATTTCTATTTCTTATCAGCGTAAATTTGATTAGAGTGTTTTGATTGCCTGGCTGTACAGGATCTGCTCAATGATTCATACATATGTCTGTTCATCTTCGGGTCCTGTTACCATGTATGTGATTACAAAATGTATATTTTAAAGGTATTGGTGATTATATAATTCATAGTTTATCTGTTATATGTTTTTATACACTTAACATACATTAGTATATGTATGTTAACCCCATAGTCCTAATTTACCCATCCTCCCACCTTTCATTTTGCTAACCATTAGTTTATTTCATAAGTCTGTGAGTGTCTTTTTCTGTGGAAATATGTTCATTGGTAGCAATCTTAGGATAACATGTATAAATATTATCATAGGATCTTTGTCGTACCCTTTTGAGTTAGTTAACCTTATATGATTATTTCTAGGCTCAACTGTAGTCCTGAAAACGGCGTTGTTCATTTTTTTCCCCAGGCTACTATTCTATTTGGTACGTATACTACTTCTTCTTTGTCCATTCATCTGTTTATGAACCTTTTTTCTGCTTCCATGTCTTGGCTATTTCAATATTGCTGCAGTGCACATTTGCCTTCCTGTGTCTTTCCGATTCAGGTGCTCTTAGGTTATAGGCCCAAAGGGTGACCTGCTGCATCATATGGTAGCTCAATTTTTACCTTTTCAAGAAGCTCCATTCAGTTTGCGTTAGTGCTGTTACCACTTTACATCCCACCAGCAGCTAGAAGGTACACAGTTCTCTAAAACCCCTTCAGCATTTATAGTTTGTACACATTTTGCTGATGGAAACGACTGGTGTGAGCTGAAACCTTTTTGAATTTGAATTTGCATGTGTATAATAATTCATTCTACTGAGCTTTAGGCATGTCCTTTTTTTTCTTTTCCTTTTTTTTTAAAGAGTGAGTACAACTTCCCTCCTCTTATTGACTTCTTGAAAAATTTCTCATGTGTTGAATATTCTTGCCTATTCCCTACCCCAGGGCATTTTTCAGGGCAGGTGTCATTTAGAGCCCTGCAGTCCATGTGACTATTAAGCAACCATTAGCACTGGGTTTAAAGCTGCTGTTGTGGGAAAGAGCCACAAGGCGGCAGCATTATTACGTTCTCATCTCTTGTTACTAGGGCAACAGAATCTTCCTGGAGGTAGTGTTCCGAGGTTGTAAATTAGAGTGGAATGTGCTGGGACAAGCCCCCAGAAATTTATGTCTCCTTACTTAGGTTTGTTTTTTAAATTTAATTTCTATTTCTTATCTGAGTAAATTTGATTAGAGTGTTTTGATTGTCTGGCTGTACAGAAACTGCTCAATGATTCCTACATATGTCTGTTCATCTTCGGATTCTGTTACCATGTATGTGATTACAGAATGTATATTTTAAAGTTATTGGTGATTATATAATTCATACAGTTTATCTGTTATATGTTTTTATACACTTAACATACATTAGTATATGTATGTTAACCCCATAGTCCTAGTTTACCCATCCTCCCACCTTTCATTTTGTCTAACCATTAGTTTATTTCATAAGTCTGTGAGTGTCTTTTTCTGTGGAAATATGTTCATTGGTAGCTATCTTAGGATAACATGTATAAATGTTATCATAGGATATTTCTCGTACCCTTTTGAGTTACTTAACCTTATATGATTATTTCTAGGCTCAACTGTAGTCCTGAAAACGGCATTGTTCATTTTTTTTCCCGAGGCTACTATTCTATTTGGTACGTATACCACTTCTTCTTTGTCCATTCATCTGTTTATGAAGCTTTTTTCTGCTTCCATGTCTTGGCTATTTCAATATTGCTGCAGTGCTCATTTCCCTGCCTGTGTCTTTCCGATTCAGGTGGTCTTAGGTTATAGGCCCAAAAGGTGACCTGCCGCATCATATGGTAGCTCAATTTTTACCTTTTCAACAGCTCAATTCAGTTTGCGTTAGTGCTGTTACCACTTTACATCCAACCAGGATCTAGAAGGTACACAGTTCTCTAAAACTCCTTCAGCATTTATAGTTTGTAGACATTTTGCTGATGGAAATGACTGGTGTGAGCTGAAACCTTTTTGAATTTACATTTGCATGTGTCTAATAATTCCTTATACTGAGGTTTAGGCATGTCCTTTTTTTTTCTTTTCCTTTTTTTTAAAGAGTGAGTACAACTTCCCTCCTCTTATTGACTTCTTGAAAAATTTCTAATGTGTTGAATTTTCTTGCCTATTCCCTACCCCAGGGCATTTTTAAGGGCAGGTGTCATTTAGAGCCCTGCAGTCCTTGTGACTATTAAGCAAACCTTAGCACTGGGTTTAAAGCTGCTGTTGTGGGAAAGAGCCACAAGGCGGCAGCATTATTACGTTCTCATCTCTTGTTACTAGGGCAACAGAATCTTCCTGGAGGTAGTATTCCGAGGTTGTAAATTAGAGTGGAATGTGCTGGGACCAGCCCCCAGAAGTTTATGTCTCCTTACTTATGTTTGTTTTTTAAAATTTAATTTCTATTTCTTATCGGAGTAAATTTGATTAGAGTGTTTTGATTGCCTGGCTGTACAGGATCTGCTCAATGATTCATACATATGTCTGTTCATCTTCGGGTCCTCTTACCATGTATGTGATTACAAAATGTATATTTTAAAGGTATTGGTGATTATATAATTCATACACTTTATCTGTTATATGTTTTTATACACTTAACATACATTAGTATATGTATGTTAACCCCATAGTCCTAATTTACCCATCCTCCCACCTTTCATTTTGGCTAACCATTAGTTTATTTCATAAGTCTGTGAGTGTCTTTTTCTGTGGAAATATGTTCATTGGTAGCAATCGTAGGATAACATGTATAAATGTTATCATAGGATATTTGTCGTACCCTTTTGAGTTACTTAACCTTATATGATTATTTCTAGGCTCAACTGTAGTCCTGAAAACGGCATTGTTCATTTTTTTCCCGACGCTACTATGCTATTTGGTACGTATACCACTTCTTCTTTGTCCATTCATCTGTTTATGAACCCTTTTTCTGCTTCCATGTCTTGGGTATTTCAATATTGCTGCAGTGCACATTTGCCTGCCTGTGTCTTTCCGATTTAGGTGGTCTTAGGTTATAGGCCCAAAAGTTGACCTGCCGCATCATATGGTAGCTCAATTTTTACCTTTTCAAGAAACTCCATTCAGTTTGCTTTAGTGCTGTTACCACTTTACATCCCACCAGCAGCTAGAAGGTACACAGTTCTCTAAAACCCTTTCAGCATTTATAGTTTGTAGACATTTTGCTGATGGAAATGACTGGTGTGAGCTGAAACCTTTTTGAAATTGAATTTGCATGTGTCTAATAATTCCTTATACTGAGCTTTAGGCATGTCCTTTTTTTTCTTTTCCTTTTTTTTTAAAGAGTGAGTACAACTTCCCTCCTCTTATTGACTTCTTGAAAAATTGCTCATGTGTTGAATTTTCTTGCCTATTCCCTACCCCAGGGCATTTTTCAGGGCAGGTGTCATTTAGAGCCCTGCAGTCCTTGTGACTATTAAGCAACTATTAGCACTGGGTTTAATGCTGCTGTTGTGGGAAACAGCCACAAGGCGGCAGCATTATTACGTTCTCAACTCTTGTTACTACGGCAACAGAGTCTTCCTGGAGGTAGTGATCCGAGGTTGTAAATTAGAGTGGAATGTGCTGGGACAAGCCCCCAGAAGTTTATGTCTCCTTACTTATGTTTGTTTTTTAAATTTAATTTCTATTTCTTATCAGAGTAAATTTGATTAGAGTGTTTTGATTGCCTGGCTGTACAGGATCTGCTCAATGATTCATACATATGTCTGTTCATCTTCAGGTCCTCTTACCATGTATGTGATTACAAAATGTATATTTTAAAGGTATTGGTGATTATATAATTCATACAGTTTATCTGTTATATGTTTTTATACACTTAACATACATTAGTATATGTATGTTAACCCCATAGTCCTAATTTACCCGTCCTCCCACCTTTCATTTTGGCTAACCATTAGTTTATTTCATAAGTCTGTGAGTGTCTTTTTCTGTGGAAATATGTTCATTGGTAGCAATCTTAGGATAACATGTATAAATGATATCATAGGATAATTGTCATACCCTTTTGACTTACTTAACCTTATATGATTATTTCTAGGCTCAACTGTAGTCCTGAAAACGGCATTGTTCATTTTTTTCCGCAGGCTACTATTCTATTTGGTACGTATACTACTTCTTCTTTGTCCATTCATCTGTTTATGAACCTTTTTTCTCCTTCCATGTCTTGGCTATTTCAATATTGCTGCAGTGCTCATTTGCCTGCCTGTGTCTTTCCGATTCAGGTGGTCTTAGGTTATAGGCCCAAAGGGTGACCTGCTGCATCATAAGGTAGCTCAATTTTTACCTTTTCAAGAAGCTCCATTCAGTTTGCGTTAGTGCTGTTACCACTTTACATCCCACCAGCAGCTAGAAGGTACACAGTTCTCTAAAACCCCTTCAGCATTTATAGTTTATAGACATTTTGCTGATGGAAATGACTGGTGTGAGCTGAAACCTTTTTGAATTTGCATTTGCATGTGTCTAAGAATTCCTTATACTGAGGTTTAGGCATGTCCTTTCTTTTCTTTTCCTTTTTTTTTAAAGAGTGAGTACAACTTCCCTCCTCTTATTGATTTCTTGAAAAATTTCTCATGTGTTGAATATTCTTGCCTATTCCTTACCCCAGGGCATTTTTCAGGGCAGGTGTCATTTAGAGCCCTGCAGTCCATGTGACTATTAAGCAACCATTAGCACTGGGTTTAAAGCTGCTGTTGTGGGAAAGAGCCACAAGGCAGCAGCATTATTACGTTCTCATCTCTTGTTACTAGGGCAACAGAATCTTCCTGGAGGTAGTGTTCCGAGGTTGTAAATTAGAGTGGAATGTGCTGGGACAAGCCCCCAGAAGTTTATGTCTCCTTACTTAGGTTTGTTTTTTAAATTTAATTTCTATTTCTTATCGGAGTAAATTTGATTAGAGTGTTTTGATTGTCTGGCTGTACAGAAACTGCTCAATGATTCCTACATATGTCTGTTCATCTTCGGGTTCTGTTACCATGTATGTGGTTACAGAATGTATATTTTAAAGGTATTGGTGATTATATAATTCATACAGTTTATCTGTTATATGTTTTTATACACTTAACATACATTAGTATATGTATGTTAACCCCATAGTCCTAATTTACCCGTCCTCCCACCTTTCATTTTGGCTAACCATTAGTTTATTTCATAAGTCTGTGAGTGTCTTTTTCTGTGGAAATATGTTCATTGGTAGCAATCTTAGGATAACATGTATAAATGATATCATAGGATAATTGTCATACCCTTTTGACTTACTTAACCTTATATGATTATTTCTAGGCTCAACTGTAGTCCTGAAAACGGCATTGTTCATTTTTTCCCCGAGGCTATTATTCCATTCTGTCCATATACCACTTCTTCTCTGTCCATTCATCTGTTTATGGACATTTTTTTTGCTTCCATGTCTTTGCTATTTCCATATTGCTGCAGTGCACATTTGACTGCCTGTGTCTTTCCGATTCTGGTAGTCTTAGGTTATAAGCCCAAGAGGTGCCCTGCCACATCATATGGTAGCTCAATTTTTACCTTTTCAAGCAGCTCCATTCAGTTTGCGTTAGTACTGTTACCACTTTACATCCCACCAGCAGCTAGAAGGTACACAGTTCTCTAAAACCCCTTCAGCATTTATAGTTTATAGACATTTTGCTGATGGAAATGACTGGTGTGAGCTGAAACCTTTTTGAATTTGAATTTGCATGTGTCTAATAATTCCTTATACTGAGCTTTAGGCATGTCCTTTTTTTTCTTTTCCTTTTTTTTTAAAGAGTGAGTACAACTTCCCTCCTCTTATTGACTTCTTGAAAAATTTCTCATGTGTTGAATTTTCTTGCCTATTCCCTACCCCAGGGCATTTTTCAGGGCAGGTGTCATTTAGAGCCCTGCAGTCCTTGTGACTATTAAGCAACCATTAGCACTGGGTTTAATGCTGCTGTTGTGGGAAACAGCCACAAGGCGGCAGCATTATTACGTTCTCATCTCTTGTTACTAGGGCAACAGAATCTTCCTGGAGGTAGTGTTCCGTGGTTGTAAATTAGAGTGGAATGTGCTGGGATGAGCCCCCAGAAGTTTATGTCTCCTTACTTATGTTTGTTTTTTAAATTTAATTCTATTTCTTTTTGGAGTAAATTTGATTAGAGTCTTTTGATTGTCTGGCTGTACAGAATCTGCTCAATGATTCCTACATATGTCTGTTCATCTTCGGATTCTGTTACCATGTATGTGAATACAGAATGTATATTTTAAAGGTATTGGTGATTATATAATTCATATAGTTTATCTGTTATATGTTTATATGCATGTAACATACATAAGTATATTTATGTTAATCCCATAGTCCTAATTTACCCATCCTCCCCCCTTTCATTTTGGCTAACCATTAGTTTATTTCATAAGTCTGTGAGTGTCTTTTTCTGTGGAAATATGTTCATTGGTAGCAATCTTAGGATAACATGTATAAATGATATCATAGGATATTTGTCATACCCTTTTGACTTACTTAACCTTATATGATTATTTCTAGGCTCAACTCTAGTCCTTAAAATGGCATTGTTCATTTTTTCCCCGAGGCTACTATTGCATTCTGTCCATATACCACTTCTTCTCTGTCCATTCATCTGTTTATGGACATTTTTTTTGCTTCCATGTCTTTGCTATTTCCATATTGCTGCAGTGCACATTTGACTGCCTGTGTCTTTCCGATTCTGGTAGTCTTAGGTTATAAGCCGAAGAGGTGCCCTGCCGCATCATATGGTAGCTCAATTTTTACCTTTTCAAGCAGCTCCATTCAGTTTGCGTTAGTGCTGTTACCACTTTACATCCCAGCAGCAGATAGAAGGTATACATTTCTCTAAAACCCCTTCAGCATTTATAGTTTGTAGACTTTTTGCTGATGGCCATTTGACTGGTGTGAGCTGAAACCTTTTTGGAGGTTGGATACGCATGTGGCGAATAATTCCTTATACTGATCTTTAGGCATATCCTTTTTCTTCTTTTCCTTTTTTTGTTAAAGTGTGAGTACAACTGCCCTCTTCATATTCACTTTTTGAAAAATTTCTCATGTGTTGAATTTTCTTGCGTATTCCCTACCCCAGGGCATTTTTTGAGGGCAGGTGTCATTTAGACCCCTGCAGTCGTTTTGACTACTAAGCAACCCTTAGCACTGGGTTTAAAGCTGCTGTTGTGGGAAACAGCCACAAGGCGGCAGCATTATTACGTTCTCAACTCTTGTTACTATGGCAACAGAGTCTTCCTGGAGGTAGTGTTCCGAGGTTGTAAATTAGAGTGGAATGTGCTGGGACAAGCCTCCAGAAGTTTATGTCTCCTTACTTATGTTTGTTTTTTAAATTTAATTTCTATTTCTTATCGGAGTAAATTTGATTTTAGTGTTTTGATTGCCTGGCTGTACAGAATCTGCTCAATGATTCATACATATGTCTGTTCATCCTCGGGTCCTGTTACCATGTATGCGATTACAAAATGTATATTTTAAAGGTATTGGTGATTATATAATTCATACAGTTTATCTGTTATATGTTTTTATACACTTAACATACATTAGTATATGTATGTTAACCCCATAGTCCTAGTTAACCCATCCTCCCACCTTTCATTTTGGCTAACCATTAGTTTATTTCATAAGTCTGTGAGTGTCTTTTTCTGTGGAAATATGTTCATTGGTAGCTATCTTAGGATAACATGTATAAATGTTATCATAGGATATTTGTCGTACCCTTTTGAGTTACTTAACCTTATATGATTATTTCTAGGCTCAACTGTAGTCCTGAAAACGGCATTGTTCATTTTTTTCCCGAGGCTACTATTCTATTTGGTACGTATACCACTTCTTCTTTGTCCATTCATCTGTTTATGAACCTTTTTTCTGCTTCCATGTCTTGGCTATTTCAATATTGCTGCAGTGCTCATTTGCCTGCCTGTGTCTTTCCGATTCAGGTGGTCTTAGGTTATAGGCCCAAAAGGTGACCTGCCGCATCATATGGTAGGTCAATTTTTACCTTTTCAACAGCTCAATTCAGTTTGCGTTAGTGCTGTTACCACTTTACATCCCACCAGGATCTAGAAGGTACACAGTTCTCTAAAACTCCTTCAGCATTTATAGTTTGTAGACATTTTGCTGATGGAAATGACTGGTGTGAGCTGAAACCTTTTTGAATTTGCATTTGCATGTGTCTAATAATTCCTTATACTGAGGTTTAGGCATGTCCTTTTTTTTCTTTTCCTTTTTTTTTAAAGAGTGAGTAAAACTTCCCTCCTCTTATTGATTTCTTGAAAAATTTCTCATGTGTTGAATATTCTTGCCTATTCCTTACCCCAGGGCATTTTTCAGGGCAGGTGTCATTTAGAGCCCTGCAGTCCATGTGACTATTAAGCAACCATTAGCACTGGGTTTAAAGCTGCTCTTGTGGGAAAGAGCCACAAGGCGGCAGCATTATTACGTTCTCATCTCTTGTTACTAGGGCAACAGAATCTTCCTGGAGGTAGTGTTCCGAGGTTGTAAATTAGAGTGGAATGTGCTGGGACAAGCCCCCAGAAGTTTATGTCTCCTTACTTAGGTTTGTTTTTTAAATTTAATTTCTATTTCTTATCGGAGTAAATTTGATTAGAGTGTTTTGATTGTCTGGCTGTACAGAAACTGCTCAATGATTCCTACATATGTCTGTTCATCTTCGGGTTCTGTTACCATGTATGTGGTTACAGAATGTATATTTTAAAGGTATTCGTGATTATATAATTCGTACAGTTTATCTGTTATATGTTTTTATACACTTAACATACATTAGTATATGTATGTTAACCCCATAGTCCTAATTTACCCGTCCTCCCACCTTTCATTTTGGCTAACCATTAGTTTATTTCATAAGTCTGTGAGTGTCTTTTTCTGTGGAAATATGTTCATTGGTAGCAATCTTAGGATAACATGTATAAATGATATCATAGGATAATTGTCATACCCTTTTGACTTACTTAACCTTATATGATTATTTCTAGGCTCTACTGTAGTCCTGAAAACGGCATTGTTCATTTTTTCCCCGAGGCTACTATTCCATTCTGTCCATATACCACTTCTTCTCTGTCCATTCATCTGTTTATGGACATTTTTTTTGCTTCCATGTCTTTGCTATTTCAATATTGCTGCAGTGCACATTTGACTGCCTGTGTCTTTCCGATTCTGGTAGTCTTAGGTTATAAGCCCAAGAGGTGCCCTGCCACATCATATGGTAGCTCAATTTTTACCTTTTCAAGCAGCTCCATTCAGTTTGCGTTAGTACTGTTACCACTTTACATCCCACCAGCAGCTAGAAGGTACACAGTTCTCTAAAACCCCTTCAGCATTTATAGTTTATAGACATTTTGCTGATGGAAATGACTGGTGTGAGCTGAAACCTTTTTGAATTTGAATTTGCATGTGTCTAATAATTCCTTATACTGAGCTTTAGGCATGTCCTTTTTTTCTTTTCCTTTTTTTTAAAGAGTGAGTACAACTTCCCTCCTCTGATTGACTTCTTGAAAAAATTCTCATGTGTTGAATTTTCTTGCCTATTCCCTACCCCAGGGCATTTTTGAGGGCGTGTGTCATTTACAGCCCTGCAGTCCTTGTGACTATATAAGCAACCATTAGCACTGGGTTTAAAGCTGCTGTTGTGGGAAACAGCCACAAGGCGGCAGCATTATTACGTTCTCAACTCTTGTTACTACAGCAATAGAGTCTTCCTGGAGGTAGTGTTCCAAGGTTGTAAATTACAGTGGAATGTGCTGGGACAAGCCCCCAGAAGTTTATGTCTCCTTACTTATGTTTGTTTATTAAATTGAATTTCTATTTCTTATCAGAGTAAATTTGATTAGAGTGTTTTGATTGTCTGGCTGTACAGAATCTGCTAAAAGACTCCTACATATGTCTGTTCATCTTCGGATCCTGTTACCATGTATGTGATTACAGAATGTATATTTTAAAGGTATTGGTGAGTATATAATTCATATAGTTTATCTGTTATATGTTTATATACATTTAACATAACATTAGTATATGTATGTTAACCCCATAGTCCTAATTTATCCATCCTCCCACCTTTCATTTTGGCTAACAATTAGTTTATTTGATAAGTCTGTGAGTGTCTTTTTCTGTGGAAATATGTTCATTGGTAGCAATCTTAGGATAACATGTATAAATATTATCATAGGATATTTGTCGTACCCTTTTGAGTTACTTAACCTTATATGATTATTTCTAGGCTCCACTGTAGTCCTGAAAACGGCGTTGTTCATTTTTTTCCCCAGGCTACTATTCTATTTGGTACGTATACTACTTCTTCTTTGTCCATTCATCTGTTTATGGACATTTTTTTTCCTTCCATGTCTTGGCTATTTCAATATTGTTTCAGTGCACATTTGCCTGCATCTGTCTTTCCGATTCTGGTGGTCTTAGGTTATAGGCCCAAAGGTGCCCTACCGCATCATATGGTAGCTCAATTTTTACCTCTTCAAGCAGCTTGATTCAGTTTGCGTTAGTGCTGTTACCACTTTACATCCCACCAGCAGCTAGAAAGTACACAGTTCTCTAAAACCCCTTCAGCATTTATCGTTTGTAGACTTTTTGCTGATGGTCATGACCGGTGTGAGCTGCACCCTTTTTGACTTTGAATTTGCATGTGGCTAATAATTCCTTATACTGAGCTTTAGGCATGTCCTTTTTTTCTTTTCCTTTTTTTTTAAAGAGTGAGTACAACTTCCCTCCTCTGATTGACTTCTTGAAAAAATTCTCATGTGTTGAATTTTCTTGCCTATTCCCTACCCCGGGGCATTTTTGAGGGCGTGTGTCATTTACAGCCCTGCAGTCCTTGTGACTATATAAGCAACCATTAGCACTGGGTTTAAAGCTGCTGTTGTGGGAAACAGCCACAAGGCGGCAGCATTATTACGTTCTCAACTCTTGTTAGTAGTGCAACAGAGTCTTCCTGTAGGTCGTGTTCCGAGGTGGTAAATTAGAGTGGAATGTGCTGGGACAAGCCCCCAGAAGTTTATGTCTCCTTACTTATGTTTGTTTTTTAAGTTTAAATTCTATTTCTTATCGGAGTAAATTTGATTAGAGTGTTTTGATTGTCTGGCTGTACAGAATCTGCTCAATGATTCATGCATATGTCTGTTCATCTTCGGATCCTGTTACCATGTATGTGATTACAAAATGTATATTTTAAAGGTCTTGGTGATTATATAATACATATAGTTTATTTGTTATATGTTTATATACATATAACATACATTAGTATATGTATGTTAACCCCATAGTCCTAATTTACCCATCTTCCCACCTTTCATTTTGGCTAACCATTAGTTTATTTGATAAGTCTGTGAGTGTCTTTTTCTGTGGAAATGTGTTCATTGGTAGCAATCTTAGGATAACATGTATAAATGATATCATAGGATATTTCTCATACCCTTTTGACTTTCTTAACGTTATATGATTATTTCTAGGCCCAACTGTAGTCCTGAAAACGGCATTGTTCATATTTTTCCCGAGGCTACTATTCCATTCTGTCCATATACCACTTCTTCTTTTTCCATTCATCTGTTGATGGACCTTTTTTTGCTTCCATGTCTTGGCTATTTTAGTATTGCTGCAGTGCACATTTGCCTGCCTCTGTCTTTCTCATTCTGGTGGTCTTAGTTTATAGGCTCAAAATGTACCCTTTCGCATCATATGGTAGCTAAATTTTTACCTTGTAAAGCAGCTCCATTCAGTTTTTGTTAGTGCTGTTACCACTTTATATCCCACCAGCATCTAGGAGTTACACAGTTCTCTAAAACCCCTTCAGCATTTAGAGTTTGTAGATTTTTGCTGATGGCCATTTGACTGGTGTGAGCTGAAACCTTTTTGGAGGTTGGATACGCATGTGGCTAATAATTCCTTATACTGAGCTTTAGGCATATCCTTTTTCTTCTTTTCCTTTTTTTGTTAAAAAGTGAATACAACTTCCCTCTTCATATTGACTTCTTGAAAAATTTCTCATGTGTTGAATTTTCTTGCCTATTCCCTACCCCAGGGCAATTTTTGAGGGCATGTGTCATTTAGACCCCTGCAGTCGTTGTGACTATTAAGCAACCATTAGCACTGGGTTTAAAACTGCTGTTGTGGGAAACAGCCACAAGGCGGCAGCATTATTACGTTCTCAACTCTTGTTACTACAGCAATAGAGTCTTCCTGGAGGTAGTGTTCCAAGGTTGTAAATTAGAGTGGAATGTGCTGGGACAAGCCCCCAGAAGTTTATGTCTCCTTACTTATGTTTGTTTATTAAATTTAATTTCTATTTCTTATCAGAGTAAATTTGATTAGAGTGTTTTGATTGTCTGGCTGTACAGAATCTGCTAAAAGACTCCTACATATGTCTGTTCATCTTCGGAACCTGTTACCATGTATGTGAATACAGAATGTATATTTTAAAGGTATTGGTGATTATATAATTAATATAGTTTATCTGTTATATGTTTATATAAATTTAACATAACATTAGTATATGTATGTTAACCCCATAGTCCTAATTTACCCATCCTCCAACCTTTCATTTTGGCTAACCATTAGTTTATTTGATAAGTCTGTGAGTGTCTTTTTCTGTGGAAATATGTTCATTGGTAGCAATCTTAGGATAACATGTATAAATGATATCATAGGATATTTGTCATACCCTTTTGACTTACTTAACCTTATATTATTATTTCTAGGCTCTACTGTAGTCCTGAAAACGGCATTGTTCATTTTTTTCCCGAGGCTACTATTCCATTCTGTCCATATACCACTTCTTCTCTGTCCATTCATCTGTTTATGGACCTTTTTTTGCTTCCATGTCTTGGCTATTTCAGTATTGCTGCAGTGCACATTTGACTGCCTGTGTCTTTCCGATTCTGGTGGTCTTAGGTTATAAGCCCGAGAGGTGCCCTGCCGCATCATATGGTAGCTCAATTTCTACCTTTTCAAGCGGCTCCATTCAGTTTGCGTTAGTGCTGTTACCACTTTACATCCCAGCAGCAGATAGAAGGTACACATTTCTCTAAAACCCCTTCAGCATTTATAGTTTGTAGACTTTTTTCTGATGGCCATTTGACTGTTGTGAGCTGAAACCTTTATGGAGGTTGGATACGCATGTGGCGAATAATTCCTTATACTGATCTTTAGGCATATCCTTTTTCTTCTTTTCCTTTTTTTGTTAAAGTGTGAGTACAACTTCCCTCTTCATATTCACTTTTTGAAAAATTTCTCATGTGTTGAATTTTCTTGCCTATTCCCTACCCAAGGGCACTTTTTGAGGGCAGGTGTCATTTAGACCCCTGCAGTCGTTGTGACTATTAAGCAACCATTAGCACTGGGTTTAAAGCTGCTGTAGTGGGAAACAGCCACAAGGCGGCAGCATTATTACGTTCTCAACTCTTGTTACTAGGGCAACAGAATCTTCCTGGAGGTAGTGTTCCGAGGTTGTAAATTAGAGTGGAATGTGCTGGGACAAGCCCCCAGAAGTTTATGTCTCCTTACTTATGTTTGTTTTTTAAATTTAATTTCTATTTCTTATCAGAGTAAATTTGATTAGAGTGTTTTCATTGTCTGGCTGTACAGAATCTGCTCAATGATTCATACATATGTCAGTTCATCTTCAGATGCTGTTACAATGTGTTTGTTTACAGAATGTATATTTTGAAGGTATAGGTGATTATATAATTCATATAGTTTATATGTTATATGTTTATATACATTTAACATACATTAGTATATGTATGCTAACCCCATAGTCCTAATTTACCCATCCTCCCACCTTTCATTTTGGCTAACCATTAGTTTATTTGATAAGTCTGTGATTGTCTTTTTCTGTGCAAATATGTTCATTGGTAGCAATCTTAGGATAACATGTGTGAATGATATCATAGGATAATTGTCATACCCTTTTGACTTACTTAACCTTATATGATTATTTCTAGGCTCAACTGTAGTCCTGAAAACGGCATTGTTCATTTTTTTCCTGAGGCTACTCTTCCATTCTGTCCATATACCTCTTCTTCTTTGTCCATTCATCTGTTTATGGACTTTTTTTTTCCTTCTATGTCTTCGTATTTCAATATTGTTGCAGTGCACATTTGCCTGCATCTGTCTTTACGATTCTGGTGGTCTTAAGTTATAGGCGCAAAAGGTGCCCTGCCGCATCATATGGTAGCTCAATTTTTACCTTTTCAAGCAGCTCCATTCAGTTTGTGTTAGTGCTGTTACTACTTTACATCCCACCAGCAGCTAGAAGGTACACAGTTCTCTAACACCCCTTCAGCATTTATAGTTTGTAGACTTTTTGCTGATGGAAATGACTGGTGTGAGGTGAAACCTTTTTGAATTTGAATTTGCATGTGGCTAATAATTCCTTATACTGAGCTTTAGGCATGTCCTTTTTTCTCTTTTCCTTTTTTGAAAGAGTGAGTACAACTTCCCTCCTTTTATTGACTTCTTGAAAAATTTCTCATGTGTTGAATTTTCTTTCCTATTCCCTACCCCAGGGCATTGTTGAGGGCGTGTCTCATTTACAGCCCTGCAGTCCTTGTGACTATATAAGCAACCATTGTCACTGGGTTTAAAGCTGCTGTTGTGGGAAACAGCCACAAGGCGGCAGCATTATTACGTTCTCATCTCTTGTTACTAGGGCAACAGACTCTTCCTGGAGGTAGTGTTCCAAGGTTGTAAATTAGAGTGGAATGTGGTGGGACAAGCCGCAGAAGTTTATGTCTCCTTACTTATGTTTGTTTTTTAAATTTAATTTCTATTTCTTATCGGGGTAAATTTGATTGGAGTGTTTTGATTGTCTGGCTGTACAGAATCTGCTCAATGATTCATGCATATGTCTGTTCATCTTCGGATCCTGTTACCATGTATGTGATTACAAAATGTATATTTTAAAGGTCTTGGTAATTATATAATTCATATAGTTTATCTGTTATATGTTTATATACATTTAACATACGTTAGTATATGTATGTTAACCCCATAGTCCTAATTTACCCATCCTCCCACCTTTCATTTTGGCTAACCATTAGTTTATTTGATAAGTCTGTGAGTGTCTTTTTCTGTGGAAATATGTTCATTGGTAGCAATCTTAGGATAACATGTATAAATGATATCATAGGATATTTGTCATACCCTTTTGACTTACTTAACCTTATATGATTATTTCTAGGCTCCACTGTAGTCGTAAAAACGGCATTGTTCATTTTTTTCGCGAAGCTACTATTCCATATGGTACATTTACCACTTCTTCTTTGTCCATTCATCTGTTTATGGACATTTTTTTTCCTTCCATGTCTTGGCTATTTCAATATTGTTTCGGTGCACATTTGCCTGCATCTGTCTTTCCGATTCTGGTGGTCTTAGGTTATAGGCCCAAAGGTGCCCTGCCGCATCATATGGTAGCTCAATTTTTACCTCTTCAAGCAGCTCGATTCAGTTTGCGTTAGTGCTGTTACCACTTTACATCCCACCAGCAGCTAGAAAGTACACAGTTCTCTAAAACCCCTTCAGCATTTATCGTTTGTAGACTTTTTGCTGATGGTCATGACCGGTGTGAGCTGCACCCTTTTTGACTTTGAATTTGCATGTGGCTAATAATTCCTTATACTGAGCTTTAGGCATGTCCTTTTTTTCTTTTCCTTTTTTTTAAAGAGTGAGTACAACTTCCCTCCTCTGATTGACTTCTTGAAAAAATTCTCATGTGTTGAATTTTCTTGCCTATTCCCTACCCCAGGGCATTTTTGAGGGCGTGTGTCATTTACAGCCCTGCAGTCCTTGTGACTATATAAGCAACCATTAGCACTGGGTTTAAAGCTGCTGTTGTGGGAAACAGCCACAAGGCGGCAGCATTATTACGTTATCAACTCTTGTTACTACAGCAATAGAGTCTTCCTGGAGGTAGTGTTCCAAGGTTGTAAATTAGAGTGGAATGTGCTGGGACAAGCCCCCAGAAGTTTATGTCTCCTTACTTATGTTTGTTTATTAAATTGAATTTCTATTTCTTATCGGAGTAAATTTGATTAGAGTGTTTTGATTGTCTGGCTGTACAGAATCTGCTAAAAGACTCCTACATATGTCTGTTCATCTTCGGATCCTGTTACCATGTATGTGATTACAGAATGTATATTTTAAAGGTATTGGTGAGTATATAATTCATATAGTTTATCTGTTATATGTTTATATACATTTAACATAACATTAGTATATGTATGTTAACCCCATAGTCCTAATTTATCCATCCTCCCACCTTTCATTTTGGCTAACAATTAGTTTATTTGATAAGTCTGTGAGTGTCTTTTTCTGTGGAAATATGTTCATTGGTAGCAATCTTAGGATAACATGTATAAATGATATCATAGGATATTTGTCATACCCTTTTGACTTACTTAACCTTATATGATTATTTCTAGGCTCCACTGTAGTCGTAAAAACGGCATTGTTCATTTTTTTCGCGAAGCTACTATTCCATATGGTACATTTACCACTTCGTCTTTGTCCATTCATCTGTTTATGGACATTTTTTTTCCTTCCATGTCTTGGCTATTTCAATATTGCTGCAGTGCTCATTTGCCTGCCTGTGTCTTTCCGATTCAGGTGGTCTTAGGTTATAGGCCCAAAAGGTGACCTGCCGCATCATATGGTAGCTCAATTTTTACCTTTTCAACAGCTCAATTCAGTTTGCGTTAGTGCTGTTACCACTTTACATCCCACCAGGATCTAGAAGGTACACACTTCTCTAAAACTCCTTCAGCATTTATAGTTTGTAGACATTTTGCTGATGGAAATGACTGGTGTGAGCTGAAACCTTTTTGAATTTGCATTTGCATGTGTCTAATAATTCCTTATACTGAGGTTTAGGCATGTCCTTTTTTTTTCTTTTCCTTTTTTTTAAAGAGTGAGTACAACTTCCCTCCTCTTATTGACTTCTTGAAAAATTTCTAATGTGTTGAATTTTCTTGCCTATTCCCTACCCCAGGGCATTTTTAAGGGCAGGTGTCATTTAGAGCCCTGCAGTCCTTGTGATTATTAAGCAAACATTAGCACTGGGTTTAAAGTTGCTGTTGTGGGAAAGAGCCACAAGGCGGCAGCATTATTACGTTCTCATCTCTTGTTACTAGGGCAACAGAATCTTCCTGGAGGTAGTGTTCCGAGGTTGTAAATTAGAGTGGAATGTGCTGGGACAAGCCCCCAGAAGTTTATGTCTCCTTACTTATGTTTGTTTTTTAAAATTTAATTTCTATTTCTTATCGGAGTAAATTTGATTAGAGTGTTTTGATTGCCTGGCTGTACAGGATCTGCTCAATGATTCATACATGTGTCTGTTCATCTTCGGGTCCTCTTACCATGTATGTCATTACAAAATGTATATTTTAAAGGTATTGGTGATTATATAATTCATACAGTTTATCTGTTATATGTTTTTATACACTTAACATACATTAGTATATGTATGTTAACCCCATAGTCCTAATTTACCCATCCTCCCACCTTTCATTTTGGCTAACCATTAGTTTATTTCATAAGTCTGTGAGTGTGTTTTTCTGTGGAAATATGTTCATTGGTAGCAATCGTAGGATAACATGTATAAATGTTATCATAGGATATTTGTCGTACCCTTTTGAGTTACTTAACCTTATATGATTATTTCCAGGCTCAACTGTAGTCCTGAAAACGGCATTGTTCATTTTTTTCCCGAGGCTACTATGCTATTTGGTACGTATACCACTTCTTCTTTGTCCATTCATCTGTTTATGAACCCTTTTTCTGCTTCCATGTCTTGGCTATTTCAATATTGCTGCAGTGCTCATTTGCCTGCCTGTGTCTTTCCGATTCAGGTGGTCTTAGGTTATAGGCCCAAAAGGTGACCTGCCGCATCATATGGTAGCTCAATTTTTACCTTTTCAAGAAACTCCATTCAGTTTGCGTCAGTGCTGTTACCACTTTACATCCCACCAGCAGCTAGAAGGTACACAGTTCTCTAAAACCCCTTCAGCATTTATAGTTTGTAGACATTTTGCTGATGGAAATGACTGGTGTGAGCTGAAACCTTTTTGAAATTGAATTTGCATGTGTCTAATAATTCCTTATACTGAGCTTTAGGCATGTCCTTTTTTTTCTTTTCCTTTTTTTTTAAAGAGTGAGTACAACTTCCCTCCTCTTATTGACTTCTTGAAAAATTGCTCATGTGTTGAATTTTCTTGCCTATTCCCTACCCCAGGGCATTTTTCAGGGCAGGTGTCATTTAGAGCCCTGCAGTCCTTGTGACTATTAAGCAACTATTAACACTGGGTTTAAAGCTGCTGTTGTGGGAAACAGCCACAAGGCGGCAGCATTATTACGTTCTCAACTCTTGTTACTACGGCAACAGAGTCTTCCTGGAGGTAGTGATCCGAGGTTGTAAATTAGAGTGGAATGTGCTGGGACAAGCCCCCAGAAGTTTATGTCTCCTTACTTATGTTTGTTTTTTAAATTTAATTTCTATTTCTTATCAGAGTAAATTTGATTAGAGTGTTTTGATGGCCTGGCTGTACAGGATCTGCTCAATGATTCATACATATGTCTGTTCATCTTCGGGTCCTCTTACCATGTATGTGATTACAAAATGTATATTTTAAAGGTATTGGTGATTATATAATTCATACAGTTTATCTGTTATATGTTTTTATACACTTAACATACATTAGTATATGTATGTTAACCCCATAGTCCTAATTTACCCATCCTCCCATCTTTCATTTTGGCTAACAATTAGTTTATTTCATAAGTCTGTGAGTGTCTTTTTCTGTGGAAATATGTTCATTGGTAGCAATCTTAGGATAACATGTATAAATGATATCATAGGATATTTGTCATACCCTTTTGACTTACTTAACCTTATATGATTATTTCTAGGCTCAACTCTAGTGCTTAAAACGGCATTGTTCATTTTTTCCCCGAGGCTACTATTGCATTCTGTCCATATACCACTTCTTCTCTGTCCATTCATCTGTTTATGGACATTTTTTTTGCTTCCATGTCTTTGCTATTTCCATATTGCTGCAGTGCACATTTGACTGCCTGTGTCTTTCCGATTCTGGTAGTCTTAGGTTATAAGCTGAAGAGGTGCCCTGCCGCATCATATGGTAGCTCAATTTTTACCTTTTCAAGCAGTTCCATTCAGTTTGCGTTAGTGCTGTTACCACTTTACATCCCAGCAGCAGATAGAAGGTACATATTTCTCTAAAACCCCTTCAGCATTTATAGTTTGTAGACTTTTTGCTGATGGCCATTTGACTGGTGTGAGCTGAAACCTTTTTGGAGGTTGGATACGCATGTGGCGAATAATTCCTTATACTGATCTTTAGGCATATCCTTTTTCTTCTTTTCCTTTTTTTGTTAAAGTGTGAGTACAACTGCCCTCTTCATATTCACTTTTTGAAAAATTTCTCATGTGTTGAATTTTCTTGCGTATTCCCTACCCCAGGGCATTTTTTGAGGGCAGGTGTCATTTAGACCCCTGCAGTCGTTTTGACTACTAAGCAACCCTTAGCACTGGGTTTAAAGCTGCTGTTGTGGGAAACAGCCACAAGGCGGCAGCATTATTACATTCTCAACTCTTGTTACTATGGCAACAGAGTCTTCCTGGAGGTAGTGTTCCGAGGTTGTAAATTAGAGTGGAATGTGCTGGGACAAGCCCCCAGAAGTTTATGTCTCCTTACTTATGTTTGTTTTTTAAATTTAATTTCTATTTCTTATCGGAGTAAATTTGATTTTAGAGTTTTGATTGCCTGGCTGTACAGAATCTGCTCAATGATTCATACATATGTCTGTTCATCCTCGGGTCCTGTTACCATGTATGCGATTACAAAATGTATATTTTAAAGGTATTGGTGATTATATAATTCATACAGTTTATCTGTTATATGTTTTTATACACTTAACATACATTAGTATATGTATGTTAACCCCATAGTCCTAATTTACCCATCCTCCCACCTTTCATTTTGGCTAACCATTAGTTTATTTGATAAGTCTGTGAGTGTCTTTTTCTGTGGAAATATGTTCATTGGTAGCAATCTTAGGATAACATGTATAAATGATATCATAGGATATTTGTCATACCCTTTTGACTTACTTAACCTTATATGATTATTTCTAGGCTCCACTGTAGTCGTAAAAACGGCATTGTTCATTTTTTTCGCGAAGCTACTATTCCATATGGTACATTTACCACTTCTTCTTTGTCCATTCATCTGTTTATGGACATTTTTTTTCCTTCCATGTCTTGGCTATTTCAATATTGTTTCGGTGCACATTTGCCTGCATCTGTCTTTCCGATTCTGGTGGTCTTAGGTTATAGGCCCAAAGGTGCCCTGCCGCATCATATGGTAGCTCAATTTTTACCTCTTCAAGCAGCTCGATTCAGTTTGCGTTAGTGCTGTTACCACTTTACATCCCACCAGCAGCTAGAAAGTACACAGTTCTCTAAAACCCCTTCAGCATTTATCGTTTGTAGACTTTTTGCTGATGGTCATGACCGGTGTGAGCTGCACCCTTTTTGACTTTGAATTTGCATGTGGCTAATAATTCCTTATACTGAGCTTTAGGCATGTCCTTTTTTTCTTTTCCTTTTTTTTAAAGAGTGAGTACAACTTCCCTCCTCTGATTGACTTCTTGAAAAAATTCTCATGTGTTGAATTTTCTTGCCTATTCCCTACCCCAGGGCATTTTTGAGGGCGTGTGTCATTTACAGCCCTGCAGTCCTTGTGACTATATAAGCAACCATTAGCACTGGGTTTAAAGCTGCTGTTGTGGGAAACAGCCACAAGGCGGCAGCATTATTACGTTATCAACTCTTGTTACTACAGCAATAGAGTCTTCCTGGAGGTAGTGTTCCAAGGTTGTAAATTAGAGTGGAATGTGCTGGGACAAGCCCCCAGAAGTTTATGTCTCCTTACTTATGTTTGTTTATTAAATTGAATTTCTATTTCTTATCGGAGTAAATTTGATTAGAGTGTTTTGATTGTCTGGCTGTACAGAATCTGCTAAAAGACTCCTACATATGTCTGTTCATCTTCGGATCCTGTTACCATGTATGTGATTACAGAATGTATATTTTAAAGGTATTGGTGAGTATATAATTCATATAGTTTATCTGTTATATGTTTATATACATTTAACATAACATTAGTATATGTATGTTAACCCCATAGTCCTAATTTATCCATCCTCCCACCTTTCATTTTGGCTAACAATTAGTTTATTTGATAAGTCTGTGAGTGTCTTTTTCTGTGGAAATATGTTCATTGGTAGCAATCTTAGGATAACATGTATAAATGATATCATAGGATATTTGTCATACCCTTTTGACTTACTTAACCTTATATGATTATTTCTAGGCTCCACTGTAGTCGTAAAAACGGCATTGTTCATTTTTTTCGCGAAGCTACTATTCCATATGGTACATTTACCACTTCGTCTTTGTCCATTCATCTGTTTATGGACATTTTTTTTCCTTCCATGTCTTGGCTATTTCAATATTGCTGCAGTGCTCATTTGCCTGCCTGTGTCTTTCCGATTCAGGTGGTCTTAGGTTATAGGCCCAAAAGGTGACCTGCCGCATCATATGGTAGCTCAATTTTTACCTTTTCAACAGCTCAATTCAGTTTGCGTTAGTGCTGTTACCACTTTACATCCCACCAGGATCTAGAAGGTACACACTTCTCTAAAACTCCTTCAGCATTTATAGTTTGTAGACATTTTGCTGATGGAAATGACTGGTGTGAGCTGAAACCTTTTTGAATTTGCATTTGCATGTGTCTAATAATTCCTTATACTGAGGTTTAGGCATGTCCTTTTTTTTTCTTTTCCTTTTTTTTAAAGAGTGAGTACAACTTCCCTCCTCTTATTGACTTCTTGAAAAATTTCTAATGTGTTGAATTTTCTTGCCTATTCCCTACCCCAGGGCATTTTTAAGGGCAGGTGTCATTTAGAGCCCTGCAGTCCTTGTGATTATTAAGCAAACATTAGCACTGGGTTTAAAGTTGCTGTTGTGGGAAAGAGCCACAAGGCGGCAGCATTATTACGTTCTCATCTCTTGTTACTAGGGCAACAGAATCTTCCTGGAGGTAGTGTTCCGAGGTTGTAAATTAGAGTGGAATGTGCTGGGACAAGCCCCCAGAAGTTTATGTCTCCTTACTTATGTTTGTTTTTTAAAATTTAATTTCTATTTCTTATCGGAGTAAATTTGATTAGAGTGTTTTGATTGCCTGGCTGTACAGGATCTGCTCAATGATTCATACATGTGTCTGTTCATCTTCGGGTCCTCTTACCATGTATGTCATTACAAAATGTATATTTTAAAGGTATTGGTGATTATATAATTCATACAGTTTATCTGTTATATGTTTTTATACACTTAACATACATTAGTATATGTATGTTAACCCCATAGTCCTAATTTACCCATCCTCCCACCTTTCATTTTGGCTAACCATTAGTTTATTTCATAAGTCTGTGAGTGTGTTTTTCTGTGGAAATATGTTCATTGGTAGCAATCGTAGGATAACATGTATAAATGTTATCATAGGATATTTGTCGTACCCTTTTGAGTTACTTAACCTTATATGATTATTTCCAGGCTCAACTGTAGTCCTGAAAACGGCATTGTTCATTTTTTTCCCGAGGCTACTATGCTATTTGGTACGTATACCACTTCTTCTTTGTCCATTCATCTGTTTATGAACCCTTTTTCTGCTTCCATGTCTTGGCTATTTCAATATTGCTGCAGTGCTCATTTGCCTGCCTGTGTCTTTCCGATTCAGGTGGTCTTAGGTTATAGGCCCAAAAGGTGACCTGCCGCATCATATGGTAGCTCAATTTTTACCTTTTCAAGAAACTCCATTCAGTTTGCGTCAGTGCTGTTACCACTTTACATCCCACCAGCAGCTAGAAGGTACACAGTTCTCTAAAACCCCTTCAGCATTTATAGTTTGTAGACATTTTGCTGATGGAAATGACTGGTGTGAGCTGAAACCTTTTTGAAATTGAATTTGCATGTGTCTAATAATTCCTTATACTGAGCTTTAGGCATGTCCTTTTTTTTCTTTTCCTTTTTTTTTAAAGAGTGAGTACAACTTCCCTCCTCTTATTGACTTCTTGAAAAATTGCTCATGTGTTGAATTTTCTTGCCTATTCCCTACCCCAGGGCATTTTTCAGGGCAGGTGTCATTTAGAGCCCTGCAGTCCTTGTGACTATTAAGCAACTATTAACACTGGGTTTAAAGCTGCTGTTGTGGGAAACAGCCACAAGGCGGCAGCATTATTACGTTCTCAACTCTTGTTACTACGGCAACAGAGTCTTCCTGGAGGTAGTGATCCGAGGTTGTAAATTAGAGTGGAATGTGCTGGGACAAGCCCCCAGAAGTTTATGTCTCCTTACTTATGTTTGTTTTTTAAATTTAATTTCTATTTCTTATCAGAGTAAATTTGATTAGAGTGTTTTGATGGCCTGGCTGTACAGGATCTGCTCAATGATTCATACATATGTCTGTTCATCTTCGGGTCCTCTTACCATGTATGTGATTACAAAATGTATATTTTAAAGGTATTGGTGATTATATAATTCATACAGTTTATCTGTTATATGTTTTTATACACTTAACATACATTAGTATATGTATGTTAACCCCATAGTCCTAATTTACCCATCCTCCCATCTTTCATTTTGGCTAACAATTAGTTTATTTCATAAGTCTGTGAGTGTCTTTTTCTGTGGAAATATGTTCATTGGTAGCAATCTTAGGATAACATGTATAAATGATATCATAGGATATTTGTCATACCCTTTTGACTTACTTAACCTTATATGATTATTTCTAGGCTCAACTCTAGTGCTTAAAACGGCATTGTTCATTTTTTCCCCGAGGCTACTATTGCATTCTGTCCATATACCACTTCTTCTCTGTCCATTCATCTGTTTATGGACATTTTTTTTGCTTCCATGTCTTTGCTATTTCCATATTGCTGCAGTGCACATTTGACTGCCTGTGTCTTTCCGATTCTGGTAGTCTTAGGTTATAAGCTGAAGAGGTGCCCTGCCGCATCATATGGTAGCTCAATTTTTACCTTTTCAAGCAGTTCCATTCAGTTTGCGTTAGTGCTGTTACCACTTTACATCCCAGCAGCAGATAGAAGGTACATATTTCTCTAAAACCCCTTCAGCATTTATAGTTTGTAGACTTTTTGCTGATGGCCATTTGACTGGTGTGAGCTGAAACCTTTTTGGAGGTTGGATACGCATGTGGCGAATAATTCCTTATACTGATCTTTAGGCATATCCTTTTTCTTCTTTTCCTTTTTTTGTTAAAGTGTGAGTACAACTGCCCTCTTCATATTCACTTTTTGAAAAATTTCTCATGTGTTGAATTTTCTTGCGTATTCCCTACCCCAGGGCATTTTTTGAGGGCAGGTGTCATTTAGACCCCTGCAGTCGTTTTGACTACTAAGCAACCCTTAGCACTGGGTTTAAAGCTGCTGTTGTGGGAAACAGCCACAAGGCGGCAGCATTATTACATTCTCAACTCTTGTTACTATGGCAACAGAGTCTTCCTGGAGGTAGTGTTCCGAGGTTGTAAATTAGAGTGGAATGTGCTGGGACAAGCCCCCAGAAGTTTATGTCTCCTTACTTATGTTTGTTTTTTAAATTTAATTTCTATTTCTTATCGGAGTAAATTTGATTTTAGAGTTTTGATTGCCTGGCTGTACAGAATCTGCTCAATGATTCATACATATGTCTGTTCATCCTCGGGTCCTGTTACCATGTATGCGATTACAAAATGTATATTTTAAAGGTATTGGTGATTATATAATTCATACAGTTTATCTGTTATATGTTTTTATACACTTAACATACATTAGTATATGTATGTTAACCCCATAGTCCTAATTTACCCATCCTCCCACCTTTCATTTTGGCTAACCATTAGTTTATTTGATAAGTCTGTGAGTGTCTTTTTCTGTGGAAATATGTTCATTGGTAGCAATCTTAGGATAACATGTATAAATGATATCATAGGATATTTGTCATACCCTTTTGACTTACTTAACCTTATATGATTATTTCTAGGCTCCACTGTAGTCGTAAAAACGGCATTGTTCATTTTTTTCGCGAAGCTACTATTCCATATGGTACATTTACCACTTCTTCTTTGTCCATTCATCTGTTTATGGACATTTTTTTTCCTTCCATGTCTTGGCTATTTCAATATTGTTTCGGTGCACATTTGCCTGCATCTGTCTTTCCGATTCTGGTGGTCTTAGGTTATAGGCCCAAAGGTGCCCTGCCGCATCATATGGTAGCTCAATTTTTACCTCTTCAAGCAGCTCGATTCAGTTTGCGTTAGTGCTGTTACCACTTTACATCCCACCAGCAGCTAGAAAGTACACAGTTCTCTAAAACCCCTTCAGCATTTATCGTTTGTAGACTTTTTGCTGATGGTCATGACCGGTGTGAGCTGCACCCTTTTTGACTTTGAATTTGCATGTGGCTAATAATTCCTTATACTGAGCTTTAGGCATGTCCTTTTTTTCTTTTCCTTTTTTTTAAAGAGTGAGTACAACTTCCCTCCTCTGATTGACTTCTTGAAAAAATTCTCATGTGTTGAATTTTCTTGCCTATTCCCTACCCCAGGGCATTTTTGAGGGCGTGTGTCATTTACAGCCCTGCAGTCCTTGTGACTATATAAGCAACCATTAGCACTGGGTTTAAAGCTGCTGTTGTGGGAAACAGCCACAAGGCGGCAGCATTATTACGTTATCAACTCTTGTTACTACAGCAATAGAGTCTTCCTGGAGGTAGTGTTCCAAGGTTGTAAATTAGAGTGGAATGTGCTGGGACAAGCCCCCAGAAGTTTATGTCTCCTTACTTATGTTTGTTTATTAAATTGAATTTCTATTTCTTATCGGAGTAAATTTGATTAGAGTGTTTTGATTGTCTGGCTGTACAGAATCTGCTAAAAGACTCCTACATATGTCTGTTCATCTTCGGATCCTGTTACCATGTATGTGATTACAGAATGTATATTTTAAAGGTATTGGTGAGTATATAATTCATATAGTTTATCTGTTATATGTTTATATACATTTAACATAACATTAGTATATGTATGTTAACCCCATAGTCCTAATTTATCCATCCTCCCACCTTTCATTTTGGCTAACAATTAGTTTATTTGATAAGTCTGTGAGTGTCTTTTTCTGTGGAAATATGTTCATTGGTAGCAATCTTAGGATAACATGTATAAATGATATCATAGGATATTTGTCATACCCTTTTGACTTACTTAACCTTATATGATTATTTCTAGGCTCCACTGTAGTCGTAAAAACGGCATTGTTCATTTTTTTCGCGAAGCTACTATTCCATATGGTACATTTACCACTTCGTCTTTGTCCATTCATCTGTTTATGGACATTTTTTTTCCTTCCATGTCTTGGCTATTTCAATATTGCTGCAGTGCTCATTTGCCTGCCTGTGTCTTTCCGATTCAGGTGGTCTTAGGTTATAGGCCCAAAAGGTGACCTGCCGCATCATATGGTAGCTCAATTTTTACCTTTTCAACAGCTCAATTCAGTTTGCGTTAGTGCTGTTACCACTTTACATCCCACCAGGATCTAGAAGGTACACACTTCTCTAAAACTCCTTCAGCATTTATAGTTTGTAGACATTTTGCTGATGGAAATGACTGGTGTGAGCTGAAACCTTTTTGAATTTGCATTTGCATGTGTCTAATAATTCCTTATACTGAGGTTTAGGCATGTCCTTTTTTTTTCTTTTCCTTTTTTTTAAAGAGTGAGTACAACTTCCCTCCTCTTATTGACTTCTTGAAAAATTTCTAATGTGTTGAATTTTCTTGCCTATTCCCTACCCCAGGGCATTTTTAAGGGCAGGTGTCATTTAGAGCCCTGCAGTCCTTGTGATTATTAAGCAAACATTAGCACTGGGTTTAAAGTTGCTGTTGTGGGAAAGAGCCACAAGGCGGCAGCATTATTACGTTCTCATCTCTTGTTACTAGGGCAACAGAATCTTCCTGGAGGTAGTGTTCCGAGGTTGTAAATTAGAGTGGAATGTGCTGGGACAAGCCCCCAGAAGTTTATGTCTCCTTACTTATGTTTGTTTTTTAAAATTTAATTTCTATTTCTTATCGGAGTAAATTTGATTAGAGTGTTTTGATTGCCTGGCTGTACAGGATCTGCTCAATGATTCATACATGTGTCTGTTCATCTTCGGGTCCTCTTACCATGTATGTCATTACAAAATGTATATTTTAAAGGTATTGGTGATTATATAATTCATACAGTTTATCTGTTATATGTTTTTATACACTTAACATACATTAGTATATG
Organism: Balaenoptera borealis; assembly: GCF_965194805.1. Taxonomy (NCBI): domain Eukaryota; kingdom Metazoa; phylum Chordata; class Mammalia; order Artiodactyla; family Balaenopteridae; genus Balaenoptera; species Balaenoptera borealis. The sequence goes on along the minus strand of NW_028122657.1, from coordinate 60,589 downwards.
TATGTTAACCCCATAGTCCTAATTTACCCATCCTCCCACCTTTCATTTTGGCTAACCATTAGTTTATTTCATAAGTCTGTGAGTGTGTTTTTCTGTGGAAATATGTTCATTGGTAGCAATCGTAGGATAACATGTATAAATGTTATCATAGGATATTTGTCGTACCCTTTTGAGTTACTTAACCTTATATGATTATTTCCAGGCTCAACTGTAGTCCTGAAAACGGCATTGTTCATTTTTTTCCCGAGGCTACTATGCTATTTGGTACGTATACCACTTCTTCTTTGTCCATTCATCTGTTTATGAACCCTTTTTCTGCTTCCATGTCTTGGCTATTTCAATATTGCTGCAGTGCTCATTTGCCTGCCTGTGTCTTTCCGATTCAGGTGGTCTTAGGTTATAGGCCCAAAAGGTGACCTGCCGCATCATATGGTAGCTCAATTTTTACCTTTTCAAGAAACTCCATTCAGTTTGCGTCAGTGCTGTTACCACTTTACATCCCACCAGCAGCTAGAAGGTACACAGTTCTCTAAAACCCCTTCAGCATTTATAGTTTGTAGACATTTTGCTGATGGAAATGACTGGTGTGAGCTGAAACCTTTTTGAAATTGAATTTGCATGTGTCTAATAATTCCTTATACTGAGCTTTAGGCATGTCCTTTTTTTTCTTTTCCTTTTTTTTTAAAGAGTGAGTACAACTTCCCTCCTCTTATTGACTTCTTGAAAAATTGCTCATGTGTTGAATTTTCTTGCCTATTCCCTACCCCAGGGCATTTTTCAGGGCAGGTGTCATTTAGAGCCCTGCAGTCCTTGTGACTATTAAGCAACTATTAACACTGGGTTTAAAGCTGCTGTTGTGGGAAACAGCCACAAGGCGGCAGCATTATTACGTTCTCAACTCTTGTTACTACGGCAACAGAGTCTTCCTGGAGGTAGTGATCCGAGGTTGTAAATTAGAGTGGAATGTGCTGGGACAAGCCCCCAGAAGTTTATGTCTCCTTACTTATGTTTGTTTTTTAAATTTAATTTCTATTTCTTATCAGAGTAAATTTGATTAGAGTGTTTTGATGGCCTGGCTGTACAGGATCTGCTCAATGATTCATACATATGTCTGTTCATCTTCGGGTCCTCTTACCATGTATGTGATTACAAAATGTATATTTTAAAGGTATTGGTGATTATATAATTCATACAGTTTATCTGTTATATGTTTTTATACACTTAACATACATTAGTATATGTATGTTAACCCCATAGTCCTAATTTACCCATCCTCCCATCTTTCATTTTGGCTAACAATTAGTTTATTTCATAAGTCTGTGAGTGTCTTTTTCTGTGGAAATATGTTCATTGGTAGCAATCTTAGGATAACATGTATAAATGATATCATAGGATATTTGTCATACCCTTTTGACTTACTTAACCTTATATGATTATTTCTAGGCTCAACTCTAGTGCTTAAAACGGCATTGTTCATTTTTTCCCCGAGGCTACTATTGCATTCTGTCCATATACCACTTCTTCTCTGTCCATTCATCTGTTTATGGACATTTTTTTTGCTTCCATGTCTTTGCTATTTCCATATTGCTGCAGTGCACATTTGACTGCCTGTGTCTTTCCGATTCTGGTAGTCTTAGGTTATAAGCTGAAGAGGTGCCCTGCCGCATCATATGGTAGCTCAATTTTTACCTTTTCAAGCAGTTCCATTCAGTTTGCGTTAGTGCTGTTACCACTTTACATCCCAGCAGCAGATAGAAGGTACATATTTCTCTAAAACCCCTTCAGCATTTATAGTTTGTAGACTTTTTGCTGATGGCCATTTGACTGGTGTGAGCTGAAACCTTTTTGGAGGTTGGATACGCATGTGGCGAATAATTCCTTATACTGATCTTTAGGCATATCCTTTTTCTTCTTTTCCTTTTTTTGTTAAAGTGTGAGTACAACTGCCCTCTTCATATTCACTTTTTGAAAAATTTCTCATGTGTTGAATTTTCTTGCGTATTCCCTACCCCAGGGCATTTTTTGAGGGCAGGTGTCATTTAGACCCCTGCAGTCGTTTTGACTACTAAGCAACCCTTAGCACTGGGTTTAAAGCTGCTGTTGTGGGAAACAGCCACAAGGCGGCAGCATTATTACATTCTCAACTCTTGTTACTATGGCAACAGAGTCTTCCTGGAGGTAGTGTTCCGAGGTTGTAAATTAGAGTGGAATGTGCTGGGACAAGCCCCCAGAAGTTTATGTCTCCTTACTTATGTTTGTTTTTTAAATTTAATTTCTATTTCTTATCGGAGTAAATTTGATTTTAGAGTTTTGATTGCCTGGCTGTACAGAATCTGCTCAATGATTCATACATATGTCTGTTCATCCTCGGGTCCTGTTACCATGTATGCGATTACAAAATGTATATTTTAAAGGTATTGGTGATTATATAATTCATACAGTTTATCTGTTATATGTTTTTATACACTTAACATACATTAGTATATGTATGTTAACCCCATAGTCCTAATTTACCCATCCTCCCACCTTTCATTTTGGCTAACCATTAGTTTATTTGATAAGTCTGTGAGTGTCTTTTTCTGTGGAAATATGTTCATTGGTAGCAATCTTAGGATAACATGTATAAATGATATCATAGGATATTTGTCATACCCTTTTGACTTACTTAACCTTATATGATTATTTCTAGGCTCCACTGTAGTCGTAAAAACGGCATTGTTCATTTTTTTCGCGAAGCTACTATTCCATATGGTACATTTACCACTTCTTCTTTGTCCATTCATCTGTTTATGGACATTTTTTTTCCTTCCATGTCTTGGCTATTTCAATATTGTTTCGGTGCACATTTGCCTGCATCTGTCTTTCCGATTCTGGTGGTCTTAGGTTATAGGCCCAAAGGTGCCCTGCCGCATCATATGGTAGCTCAATTTTTACCTCTTCAAGCAGCTCGATTCAGTTTGCGTTAGTGCTGTTACCACTTTACATCCCACCAGCAGCTAGAAAGTACACAGTTCTCTAAAACCCCTTCAGCATTTATCGTTTGTAGACTTTTTGCTGATGGTCATGACCGGTGTGAGCTGCACCCTTTTTGACTTTGAATTTGCATGTGGCTAATAATTCCTTATACTGAGCTTTAGGCATGTCCTTTTTTTCTTTTCCTTTTTTTTAAAGAGTGAGTACAACTTCCCTCCTCTGATTGACTTCTTGAAAAAATTCTCATGTGTTGAATTTTCTTGCCTATTCCCTACCCCAGGGCATTTTTGAGGGCGTGTGTCATTTACAGCCCTGCAGTCCTTGTGACTATATAAGCAACCATTAGCACTGGGTTTAAAGCTGCTGTTGTGGGAAACAGCCACAAGGCGGCAGCATTATTACGTTATCAACTCTTGTTACTACAGCAATAGAGTCTTCCTGGAGGTAGTGTTCCAAGGTTGTAAATTAGAGTGGAATGTGCTGGGACAAGCCCCCAGAAGTTTATGTCTCCTTACTTATGTTTGTTTATTAAATTGAATTTCTATTTCTTATCGGAGTAAATTTGATTAGAGTGTTTTGATTGTCTGGCTGTACAGAATCTGCTAAAAGACTCCTACATATGTCTGTTCATCTTCGGATCCTGTTACCATGTATGTGATTACAGAATGTATATTTTAAAGGTATTGGTGAGTATATAATTCATATAGTTTATCTGTTATATGTTTATATACATTTAACATAACATTAGTATATGTATGTTAACCCCATAGTCCTAATTTATCCATCCTCCCACCTTTCATTTTGGCTAACAATTAGTTTATTTGATAAGTCTGTGAGTGTCTTTTTCTGTGGAAATATGTTCATTGGTAGCAATCTTAGGATAACATGTATAAATGATATCATAGGATATTTGTCATACCCTTTTGACTTACTTAACCTTATATGATTATTTCTAGGCTCCACTGTAGTCGTAAAAACGGCATTGTTCATTTTTTTCGCGAAGCTACTATTCCATATGGTACATTTACCACTTCGTCTTTGTCCATTCATCTGTTTATGGACATTTTTTTTCCTTCCATGTCTTGGCTATTTCAATATTGCTGCAGTGCTCATTTGCCTGCCTGTGTCTTTCCGATTCAGGTGGTCTTAGGTTATAGGCCCAAAAGGTGACCTGCCGCATCATATGGTAGCTCAATTTTTACCTTTTCAACAGCTCAATTCAGTTTGCGTTAGTGCTGTTACCACTTTACATCCCACCAGGATCTAGAAGGTACACACTTCTCTAAAACTCCTTCAGCATTTATAGTTTGTAGACATTTTGCTGATGGAAATGACTGGTGTGAGCTGAAACCTTTTTGAATTTGCATTTGCATGTGTCTAATAATTCCTTATACTGAGGTTTAGGCATGTCCTTTTTTTTTCTTTTCCTTTTTTTTAAAGAGTGAGTACAACTTCCCTCCTCTTATTGACTTCTTGAAAAATTTCTAATGTGTTGAATTTTCTTGCCTATTCCCTACCCCAGGGCATTTTTAAGGGCAGGTGTCATTTAGAGCCCTGCAGTCCTTGTGATTATTAAGCAAACATTAGCACTGGGTTTAAAGTTGCTGTTGTGGGAAAGAGCCACAAGGCGGCAGCATTATTACGTTCTCATCTCTTGTTACTAGGGCAACAGAATCTTCCTGGAGGTAGTGTTCCGAGGTTGTAAATTAGAGTGGAATGTGCTGGGACAAGCCCCCAGAAGTTTATGTCTCCTTACTTATGTTTGTTTTTTAAAATTTAATTTCTATTTCTTATCGGAGTAAATTTGATTAGAGTGTTTTGATTGCCTGGCTGTACAGGATCTGCTCAATGATTCATACATGTGTCTGTTCATCTTCGGGTCCTCTTACCATGTATGTCATTACAAAATGTATATTTTAAAGGTATTGGTGATTATATAATTCATACAGTTTATCTGTTATATGTTTTTATACACTTAACATACATTAGTATATGTATGTTAACCCCATAGTCCTAATTTACCCATCCTCCCACCTTTCATTTTGGCTAACCATTAGTTTATTTCATAAGTCTGTGAGTGTGTTTTTCTGTGGAAATATGTTCATTGGTAGCAATCGTAGGATAACATGTATAAATGTTATCATAGGATATTTGTCGTACCCTTTTGAGTTACTTAACCTTATATGATTATTTCCAGGCTCAACTGTAGTCCTGAAAACGGCATTGTTCATTTTTTTCCCGAGGCTACTATGCTATTTGGTACGTATACCACTTCTTCTTTGTCCATTCATCTGTTTATGAACCCTTTTTCTGCTTCCATGTCTTGGCTATTTCAATATTGCTGCAGTGCTCATTTGCCTGCCTGTGTCTTTCCGATTCAGGTGGTCTTAGGTTATAGGCCCAAAAGGTGACCTGCCGCATCATATGGTAGCTCAATTTTTACCTTTTCAAGAAACTCCATTCAGTTTGCGTCAGTGCTGTTACCACTTTACATCCCACCAGCAGCTAGAAGGTACACAGTTCTCTAAAACCCCTTCAGCATTTATAGTTTGTAGACATTTTGCTGATGGAAATGACTGGTGTGAGCTGAAACCTTTTTGAAATTGAATTTGCATGTGTCTAATAATTCCTTATACTGAGCTTTAGGCATGTCCTTTTTTTTCTTTTCCTTTTTTTTTAAAGAGTGAGTACAACTTCCCTCCTCTTATTGACTTCTTGAAAAATTGCTCATGTGTTGAATTTTCTTGCCTATTCCCTACCCCAGGGCATTTTTCAGGGCAGGTGTCATTTAGAGCCCTGCAGTCCTTGTGACTATTAAGCAACTATTAACACTGGGTTTAAAGCTGCTGTTGTGGGAAACAGCCACAAGGCGGCAGCATTATTACGTTCTCAACTCTTGTTACTACGGCAACAGAGTCTTCCTGGAGGTAGTGATCCGAGGTTGTAAATTAGAGTGGAATGTGCTGGGACAAGCCCCCAGAAGTTTATGTCTCCTTACTTATGTTTGTTTTTTAAATTTAATTTCTATTTCTTATCAGAGTAAATTTGATTAGAGTGTTTTGATGGCCTGGCTGTACAGGATCTGCTCAATGATTCATACATATGTCTGTTCATCTTCGGGTCCTCTTACCATGTATGTGATTACAAAATGTATATTTTAAAGGTATTGGTGATTATATAATTCATACAGTTTATCTGTTATATGTTTTTATACACTTAACATACATTAGTATATGTATGTTAACCCCATAGTCCTAATTTACCCATCCTCCCATCTTTCATTTTGGCTAACAATTAGTTTATTTCATAAGTCTGTGAGTGTCTTTTTCTGTGGAAATATGTTCATTGGTAGCAATCTTAGGATAACATGTATAAATGATATCATAGGATATTTGTCATACCCTTTTGACTTACTTAACCTTATATGATTATTTCTAGGCTCAACTCTAGTGCTTAAAACGGCATTGTTCATTTTTTCCCCGAGGCTACTATTGCATTCTGTCCATATACCACTTCTTCTCTGTCCATTCATCTGTTTATGGACATTTTTTTTGCTTCCATGTCTTTGCTATTTCCATATTGCTGCAGTGCACATTTGACTGCCTGTGTCTTTCCGATTCTGGTAGTCTTAGGTTATAAGCTGAAGAGGTGCCCTGCCGCATCATATGGTAGCTCAATTTTTACCTTTTCAAGCAGTTCCATTCAGTTTGCGTTAGTGCTGTTACCACTTTACATCCCAGCAGCAGATAGAAGGTACATATTTCTCTAAAACCCCTTCAGCATTTATAGTTTGTAGACTTTTTGCTGATGGCCATTTGACTGGTGTGAGCTGAAACCTTTTTGGAGGTTGGATACGCATGTGGCGAATAATTCCTTATACTGATCTTTAGGCATATCCTTTTTCTTCTTTTCCTTTTTTTGTTAAAGTGTGAGTACAACTGCCCTCTTCATATTCACTTTTTGAAAAATTTCTCATGTGTTGAATTTTCTTGCGTATTCCCTACCCCAGGGCATTTTTTGAGGGCAGGTGTCATTTAGACCCCTGCAGTCGTTTTGACTACTAAGCAACCCTTAGCACTGGGTTTAAAGCTGCTGTTGTGGGAAACAGCCACAAGGCGGCAGCATTATTACATTCTCAACTCTTGTTACTATGGCAACAGAGTCTTCCTGGAGGTAGTGTTCCGAGGTTGTAAATTAGAGTGGAATGTGCTGGGACAAGCCCCCAGAAGTTTATGTCTCCTTACTTATGTTTGTTTTTTAAATTTAATTTCTATTTCTTATCGGAGTAAATTTGATTTTAGAGTTTTGATTGCCTGGCTGTACAGAATCTGCTCAATGATTCATACATATGTCTGTTCATCCTCGGGTCCTGTTACCATGTATGCGATTACAAAATGTATATTTTAAAGGTATTGGTGATTATATAATTCATACAGTTTATCTGTTATATGTTTTTATACACTTAACATACATTAGTATATGTATGTTAACCCCATAGTCCTAATTTACCCATCCTCCCACCTTTCATTTTGGCTAACCATTAGTTTATTTGATAAGTCTGTGAGTGTCTTTTTCTGTGGAAATATGTTCATTGGTAGCAATCTTAGGATAACATGTATAAATGATATCATAGGATATTTGTCATACCCTTTTGACTTACTTAACCTTATATGATTATTTCTAGGCTCAACTGTAGTCCTGAAAACGGCATTGTTCATTTTTTTCCCGAGGCTACTATTCTATTTGGTACGTATACCACTTCTTCTTTGTCCATTCATCTGTTTATGAACTTTTTTTCTGCTTCCATGTCTTGGCTATTTCAATATTCCTGCAGTGCTCATTTGCCTGCCTGTGTCTTTCCGATTCAGGTGGTCTTAGGTTATAGGCCCAAAAGGTGACCTGCCGCATCATATGGTAGCTCAATTTTTACCTTTTCAACAGCTCAATTCAGTGTGCGTTAGTGCTGTTACCACTTTACATCCCACCAGGATCTAGAAGGTACACACTTCTCTAAAACTCCTTCAGCATTTATAGTTTGTAGACATTTTGCTGATGGAAATGACTGGTGTGAGCTGAAACCTTTTTGAATTTGCATTTGCATGTGTCTAATAATTCCTTATACTGAGGTTTAGGCATGTCCTTTTTTTTCTTTTCCTTTTTTTTTAAAGAGTGAGTACAACTTCCCTCCTCTTATTGATTTCTTGAAAAATTTCTCATGTGTTGAATATTCTTGCCTATTCCTTACCCCAGGGCATTTTTCAGGGCAGGTGTCATTTAGAGCCCTGCAGTCCATGTGACTATTAAGCAACCATTAGCACTGGGTTTAAAGCTGCTGTTGTGGGAAAGAGCCACAAGGCGGCAGCATTATTACGTTCTCATCTCTTGTTACTAGGGCAACAGAATCTTCCTGGAGGTAGTGTTCCGAGGTTGTAAATTAGAGTGGAATGTGCTGGGACAAGCCCCCAGAAGTTTATGTCTCCTTACTTAGGTTTGTTTTTTAAATTTAATTTCTATTTCTTATCGGAGTAAATTTGATTAGAGTGTTTTGATTGTCTGGCTGTACAGAAACTGCTCAATGATTCCTACATATGTCTGTTCATCTTCGGGTTCTGTTACCATGTATGTGATTACAGAATGTATATTTTAAAGGTATTGGTGATTATATAATTCATACAGTTTATCTGTTATATGTTTTTATACACTTAACATACATTAGTATATGTATGTTAACCCCATAGTCCTAATTTACCCGTCCTCCCACCTTTCATTTTGGCTAACCATTAGTTTATTTGATAAGTCTGTGAGTGTCTTTTTCTGTGGAAATGTGTTCATTGGTAGCAATCTTAGGATAACATGTATAAATGATATCATAGGATATTTGTCATACCCTTTTGACTTACTTAACCTTATATTATTATTTCTAGGCTCTACTGTAGTCCTGAAAACGGCATTGTTCATTTTTTTCCCGAGGCTACTATTCCATTCTGTCCATATACCACTTCTTCTTTTTCCATTCATCTGTTGGTGGACCTTTTTTTGCTTCCATGTCTTGGCTATTTTAGTATTGCTGCAGTGCACATTTGCCTGCCTCTGTCTTTCTCATTCTGGTGGTCTTAGTTTATAGGCTCAAAATGTACCCTTTCGCATCATATGGTAGCTCAATTTTTACCTTGTAAAGCAGCTCCATTCAGTTTTTGTTAGTGCTGTTACCACTTTATATCCCACCAGCATCTAGGAGTTACACAGTTCTCTAAAACCCCTTCAGCATTTAGAGTTTGTAGATTTTTGCTGATGGCCATTTGACTGGTGTGAGCTGAAACCTTTTTGGAGGTTGGATACGCATGTGGCTAATAATTCCTTATACTGAGCTTTAGGCATACCCTTTTTCTTCTTTTCCTTTTTTTGTTAAAGAGTGAATACAACTTCCCTCTTCATATTGACTTCTTGAAAAATTTCTCATGTGTTGAATTTTCTTGCCTATTCCCTACCCCAGGGCAATTTTTGAGGGCATGTGTCATTTAGACCCCTGCAGTCGTTGTGACTATTAAGCAACCATTAGCACCGGGTTTAAAACTGCTGTTGTGGGAAACAGCCACAAGGCGGCAGCATTATTACGTTCTCAACTCTTGTTACTACAGCAATAGAGTCTTCCTGGAGGTAGTGTTCCAAGGTTGTAAATTAGAGTGGAATGTGCTGGGACAAGCCCCCAGAAGTTTATGTCTCCTTACTTATGTTTGTTTATTAAATTTAATTTCTATTTCTTATCAGAGTAAATTTGATTAGAGTGTTTTGATTGTCTGGCTGTACAGAATCTGCTAAAAGACTCCTACATATGTCTGTTCATATTCGGATCCTGTTACCATGTATGTGATTACAGAATGTATATTTTAAAGGTATTGGTGATTATATAATTCATATAGTTTATCTGTTATATGTTTATATACATTTAACATAACATTAGTATATGTATGTTAACCCCATAGTCCTAATTTACCCATCCTCCCACCTTCCATTTTGGCTAACCATTAGTTTATTTGATAAGTCTGTGAGTGTCTTTTTCTGTGGAAATATGTTCATTGGTAGCAATCTTAGGATAACATGTATAAATGATATCATAGGATATTTGTCATACCCTTTTGAGTTAGTTAACCTTATATGATTATTTCTAGGCTCAACTGTAGTCCTGAAAACGGCATTGTTCATTTTTTTCCCGAGGCTACTATTCCATTCTGTCCATATACCACTTCTTCTCTGTCCATTCATCTGTTTATGGACCTTTTTTTGCTTCCACGTCTTGGCTATTTCAGTATTGCTGCAGTGCACATTTGACTGCCTGTGTCTTTCCGATTCTGATGGTCTTAGGTTATAAGCCCGAGAGTTGCCCTGCCGCATCATATGGTAGCTCAATTTCTACCTTTTCAAGCGGCTCTATTCAGTTTGCGTTAGTGCTGTTACCACTTTACATCCCAGCAGCAGATAGAAGGTACACATTTCTCTAAAACCCCTTCAGCATTTATAGTTTGTAGACTTTTTGCTGATGGCCATTTGACTGTTGTGAGCTGAAACCTTTATGGAGGTTGGATACGCATGTGGTGAATAATTCCTTATACTGACCTTTAGGCATATCCTTTTTCTTCTTTTCCTTTTTTTGTTAAAGTGTGAGTACAACTTCCCTCTTCATATTCACTTTTTGAAAAATTTCTCATGTGTTGAATTTTCTTGCCTATTCCCTACCCAAGGGCACTTTTTGAGGGCAGGTGTCATTTAGACCCCTGCAGTCGTTGTGACTATTAAGCAACCATTAGCACTGGGTTTAAAGCTGCTGTTGTGGGAAACAGCCACAAGGCGGCAGCATTATTACGTTCTCAACTCTTGTTACTAGGGCAACAGAATCTTCCTGGAGGTAGTGTTCTGAGGTTGTAAATTAGAGTGGAATGTGCTGGGACAAGCCCCCAGAAGTTTATGTCTCCTTACTTATGTTTGTTTTTTAAATTTCATTTCTATTTCTTATCAGCGTAAATTTGATTAGAGTGTTTTGATTGCCTGGCTGTACAGGATCTGCTCAATGATTCATACATATGTCTGTTCATCTTCGGGTCCTGTTACCATGTATGTGATTACAAAATGTATATTTTAAAGGTATTGGTGATTATATAATTCATACAGTTTATCTGTTATATGTTTTTATACACTTAACATACATTAGTATATGTATGTTAACCCCATAGTCCTAATTTACCCATCCTCCCACCTTTCATTTTGCTAACCATTAGTTTATTTCATAAGTCTGTGAGTGTCTTTTTCTGTGGAAATATGTTCATTGGTAGTAATCTTAGGATAACATGTATAAATATTATCATAGGATCTTTGTCGTACCCTTTTGAGTTACTTAACCTTATATGATTATTTCTAGGCTCAACTGTAGTCCTGAAAACGGCGTTGTTCATTTTTTTCCCCAGGCTACTATTCTATTTGGTACGTATACTACTTCTTCTTTGTCCATTCATCTGTTTATGAACCTTTTTTCTGCTTCCATATCTTGGCTATTTCAATATTGCTGCAGTGCTCATTTGCCTGCCTGTGTCTTTCCGATTCAGGTGGTCTTAGGTTATAGGCCCAAAGGGTGACCTGCTGCATCATATGGTAGCTCAATTTTTACCTTTTCAAGAAGCTCCATTCAGTTTGCGTTAGTGCTGTTACCACTTTACATCCCACCAGCAGCTAGAAGGTACACAGTTCTCTAAAACCCCTTCAGCATTTATAGTTTATAGACATTTTGCTGATGGAAATGACTGGTGTGAGCTGAAACCTTTTTGAATTTGAATTTGCATGTGTCTAATAATTCCTTATACTGAGCTTTAGGCATGTCCTTTTTTTTCTTTTCCTTTTTTTTTAAAGAGTGAATACAACCTCCCTCCTCTTATTGACTTCTTGAAAAATTTCTCATGTGTTGAATTTTCTTGCCTATTCCCTACCCCAGGGCATTTTTCAGGGCAGGTGTCATTTAGAGCCCTGCAGTCCTTGTGACTATTAAGCAACTATTAGTACTGTGTTTAAAGCTGCTGTTGTGGGAAACAGCCACAAGGCGGCAGCATTATTACGTTCTCAACTCTTGTTACTACGGCAACAGAGTCTTCCTGGAGGTAGTGTTCTGAGGTTGTAAATTAGAGTGGAATGTGCTGGGACAAGCCCCCAGAAGTTTATGTCTCCTTACTTATGTTTGTTTTTTAAATTTAATTTCTATTTCTTATCAGAGTAAATTTGATTAGAGTGTTTTCATTGTCTGGCTGTACAGAATCTGCTCAATGATTCATACATATGTCAGTTCATCTTCAGATGCTGTTACAATGTGTTTGTTTACAGAATGTATATTTTGAAGGTATAGGTGATTATATAATTCATATAGTTTATATGTTATATGTTTCTATACATTTAACATACATTACTATATGTATGTTAACCCCATAGTCCTAATTTACCCATCCTCCCACCTTTCATTTTGGCTAACCATTAGTTTATTTGATAAGTCTGTGAGTGTCTTTTTCTGTGCAAATATGTTCATTGGTAGCAATCTTAGGATAACATGTGTGAATGATATCATTGGATAATTGTCATACCCTTTTGACTTACTTAACCTTATATGATTATTTCTAGGCTCAACTGTAGTCCTGAAAACGGCATTGTTCATTTTTTTCCTGAGGCTACTCTTCCATTCTGTCCATATACCTCTTCTTCTTTGTCCATTCATCTGTTTATGGACTTTTTTTTTCCTTCCATGTCTTCGTATTTCAATATTGTTGCAGTGCACATTTGCCTGCATCTGTCTTTACGATTCTGGTGGTCTTAAGTTATAGGCGCAAAAGGTGCCCTGCCGCATCATATGGTAGCTCAATTTTTACCTTTTCAAGCAGCTCCATTCAGTTTGTGTTAGTGCTGTTACTACTTTACATCCCACCAGCAGCTAGAAGGTACACAGTTCTCTAACACCCCTTCAGCATTTATAGTTTGTAGACTTTTTGCTGATGGAAATGACTGGTGTGAGGTGAAACCTTTTTGAATTTGAATTTGCATGTGGCTAATAATTCCTTATACTGAGCTTTAGGCATGTCCTTTTTTCTCTTTTCCTTTTTTGAAAGAGTGAGTACAACTTCCCTCCTCTTATTGACTTCTTGAAAAATTTCTCATGTGTTGAATTTTCTTTCCTATTCCCTACCCCAGGGCATTGTTGAGGGCGTGTCTCATTTACAGCCCTGCAGTCCTTGTGACTATATAAGCAACCATTGGCACTGGGTTTAAAGCTGCTCTTGAGGGAAAGAGCCACAAGGCAGCAGCATTATTACGTTCTCATCTCTTGTTACTAGGGCAACAGACTCTTCCTGGAGGTAGTGTTCCAAGGTTGTAAATTAGAGTGGAATGTGGTGGGACAAGCCGCAGAAGTTTATGTCTCCTTACTTATGTTTGTTTTTTAAATTTAATTTCTATTTCTTATTGGGGTAAATTTGATTGGAGTGTTTTGATTGTCTGGCTGTACAGAATCTGCTCAATGATTCATGCATATGTCTGTTCATCTTCGGATCCTGTTACCATGTATGTGATTACAAAATGTATATTTTAAAGGTCTTGGTAATTATATAATTCATATACTTTATCTGTTATATGTTTATATACATTTAACATACGTTAGTATATGTATGTTAACCCCATAGTCCTAATTTACCCATCCTCCCACCTTTCATTTTGGTAACCATTAGTTTATTTGATAAGTCTGTGAGTGTCTTTTTCTGTGGAAATATGTTCATTGGTAGCAATCTTAGGATAACATGTATAAATGATATCATAGGATATTTGTCATACCCTTTTGACTTACTTAACCTTATATGATTATTTCTAGGCTCCACTGTAGTCGTAAAAACGGCATTGTTCATTTTTTTCACGAAGCTACTATTCCATATGGTACATTTACCACTTCTTCTTTGTCCATTCATCTGTTTATGGACATTTTTTTTCTTCCATGTCTTGGCTATTTCAATATTGTTTCAGTGCACATTTGCCTGCATCTGTCTTTCCGATTCTGGTGGTCTTAGGTTATAGGCCCAAAGGTGCCCTGCCGCATCATATGGTAGCTCAATTTTTACCTCTTCAAGCAGCTCGATTCAGTTTGCGTTAGTGCTGTTACCACTTTACATCCCACCAGCAGCTAGAAAGTACACAGTTCTCTAAAACCCCTTCAGCATTTATCGTTTGTAGACTTTTTGCTGATGGTCATGACCGGTGTGAGCTGCACCCTTTTTGACTTTGAATTTGCATGTGGCTAATAATTCCTTATACTGAGCTTTAGGCATGTCCTTTTTTTCTTTTCCTTTTTTTTAAAGAGTGAGTACAACTTCCCTCCTCTGATTGACTTCTTGAAAAAATTCTCATGTGTTGAATTTTCTTGCCTATTCCCTACCCCAGGGCATTTTTGAGGGCGTGTGTCATTTACAGCCCTGCAGTCCTTGTGACTATATAAGCAACCATTAGCACTGGGTTTAAAGCTGCTGTTGTGGGAAACAGCCACAAGGCGGCAGCATTATTACGTTATCAACTCTTGTTACTACAGCAATAGAGTCTTCCTGGAGGTAGTGTTCCAAGGTTGTAAATTAGAGTGGAATGTGCTGGGACAAGCCCCCAGAAGTTTATGTCTCCTTACTTATGTTTGTTTATTAAATTTAATTTCTATTTCTTATCGGAGTAAATTTGATTAGAGTGTTTTGATTGTCTGGCTGTACAGAATCTGCTAAAAGACTCCTACATATGTCTGTTCATCTTCGGATCCTGTTACCATGTATGTGATTACAGAATGTATATTTTAAAGGTATTGGTGAGTATATAATTCATATAGTTTATCTGTTATATGTTTATATACATTTAACATAACATTAGTATATGTATGTTAACCCCATAGTCCTATTTATCCATCCTCCCACCTTTCATTTTGGCTAACAATTAGTTTATTTGATAAGTCTGTGAGTGTCTTTTTCTGTGGAAATATGTTCATTGGTAGCAATCTTAGGATAACATGTATAAATGATATCATAGGATATTTGTCATACCCTTTTGACTTACTTAACCTTATATGATTATTTCTAGGCTCCACTGTAGTCGTAAAAACGGCATTGTTCATTTTTTTCGCGAAGCTACTATTCCATATGGTACATTTACCACTTCTTCTTTGTCCATTCATCTGTTTATGGACATTTTTTTTCCTTCCATGTCTTGGCTATTTCAATATTCTTTCAGTGCACATTTGCCTGCATCTGTCTTTCCGATTCTGGTGGTCTTAGGTTATAGGCCCAAAGGTGCCCTGCCGCATCATATGGTAGCTCAATTTTTACCTCTTCAAGCAGCTCGATTCAGTTTGCGTTAGTGCTGTTACCACTTTACATCCCACCAGCAGCTAGAAAGTACACAGTTCTCTAAAACCCCTTCAGCATTTATCGTTTGTAGACTTTTTGCTGATGGTCATGACCGGTGTGAGCTGCACCCTTTTTGACTTTGAATTTGCATGTGGCTAATAATTCCTTATACTGAGCTTTAGGCATGTCCTTTTTTTCTTTTCCTTTTTTTTAAAGAGTGAGTACAACTTCCCTCCTCTGATTGACTTCTTGAAAAAATTCTCATGTGTTGAATTTTCTTGCCTATTCCCTACCCCAGGGCATTTTTCAGGGCAGGTGTCATTTAGAGCACTGCAGTCCTTGTGACTATTAAGCAACCATTAGCACTGGGTTTAATGCTGCTGTTGTGGGAAACAGCCACAAGGCGGCAGCATTATTACGTTCTCATCTCTTGTTACTAGGGCAACAGAATCTTCCTGGAGGTAGTGTTCCGTGGTTGTAAATTAGAGTGGAATGTGCTGGGACGAGCCCCCAGAAGTTTATGTCTCCTTACTTATGTTTGTTTTTTAAATTTAATTCTATTTCTTTTTGGAGTAAATTTGATTAGAGTTTTTTGATTGTCTGGCTGTACAGAATCTTTTCAATGATTCCTAAATATGTCTGTTCATCTTCGGATTCTGTTACCATGTATGTGAATACAGAATGTATATTTTAAAGGTATTGGTGATTATATAATTCATATAGTTTATCTGTTATATGTTTATATGCATGTAACATACATTAGTATATTTATGTTAATCCCATAGTCCTAATTTACCCATCCTCCCCCCTTTCATTTTGGCTAACCATTAGTTTATTTCATAAGTCTGTGAGTGTCTTTTTCTGTGGAAATATGTTCATTGGTAGCAATCTTAGGATAACATGTACAAATGATATCATAGGATATTTGTCATACCCTTTTGACTTACTTAACCTTATATTATTATTTCTAGGCTCCACTGTAGTCCTGAAAACGGCATTGTTCATTTTTTTCCCGAGGCTACTATTCCATTCTGTCCATATACCACTTCTTCTCTGTCCATTCATCTGTTTATGGACCTTTTTTTGCTTCCATGTCTTGGCTATTTCAGTATTGCTGCAGTGCACATTTGACTGCCTGTGTCTTTCCGATTCTGGTGGTCTTAGGTTATAAGCCCGAGAGGTGCCCTGCCGCATCATATGGTAGCTCAATTTCTACCTTTTCAAGCGGCTCCATTCAGTTTGCGTTAGTGCTGTTACCACTTTACATCCCAGCAGCAGATAGAAGGTACACATTTCTCTAAAACACCTTCAGCATTTATAGTTTGTAGACTTTTGCTGATGGCCATTTGACTGTTGTGAGCTGAAACCTTTATGGAGGTTGGATACGCATGTGGCGAATAATTCCTTATACTGATCTTTAGGCATATCCTTTTTCTTCTTTTCCTTTTTTTGTTAAAGTGTGAGTACAACTTCCCTCTTCATATTCACTTTTTGAAAAATTTCTCATGTGTTGAATTTTCTTGCCTATTCCCTACCCAAGGGCACTTTTTGAGGGCAGGTGTCATTTAGACCCCTGCAGTCGTTGTGACTATTAAGCAACCATTAGCACTGGGTTTAAAGCTGCTGTTGTGGGAAACAGCCACAAGGCGGCAGCATTATTACGTTCTCAACTCTTGTTACTAGGGCAACAGAATCTTCCTGGAGGTAGTGTTCTGAGGTTGTAAATTAGAGTGGAATGTGCTGGGACAAGCCCCCAGAAGTTTATGTCTCCTTACTTATGTTTGTTTTTTAAATTTCATTTCTATTTCTTATCAGCGTAAATTTGATTAGAGTGTTTTGATTGCCTGGCTGTACAGGATCTGCTCAATGATTCATACATATGTCTGTTCATCTTCGGGTCCTGTTACCATGTATATGATTACAAAATGTATATTTTAAAGGTATTGGTGATTATATAATTCATACAGTTTATCTGTTATATGTTGTTATACACTTAACATACATTAGTATATGTATGTTAACCCCATAGTCCTAATTTACCCATCCTCCCACCTTTCAGTTTGCTAACCATTAGTTTATTTGATAAGTCTGTGAGTGTCTTTTTCTGTGGAAATATGTTCATTGGTAGCAATCTTAGGATAACATGTATAAATATTATCATAGGATATTTGTCGTACCCTTTTGAGTTAGTTAACCTTATATGATTATTTCTAGGCTCAACTGTAGTCCTGAAAACGGCGTTGTTCATTTTTTTCCCCAGGCTACTATTCTATTTGGTACGTATACTACTTCTTCTTTGTCCATTCATCTGTTTATGAACCTTTTTTCTGCTTCCATGTCTTGGCTATTTCAATATTGCTGCAGTGCTCATTTGCCTGCCTGTGTCTTTCCGATTCAGGTGGTCTTAGGTTATAGGCCCAAAGGGTGACCTGCTGCATCATATGGTAGCTCAATTTTTACCTTGTCAAGAAGCTCCATTCAGTTTGCGTTAGTGCTGTTACCACTTTACATCCCACCAGCAGCTAGAAGGTACACAGTTCTCTAAAACCCCTTCAGCATTTATAGTTTATAGACATTTTGCTGATGGAAATGACTGGTGTGAGCTGAAACCTTTTTGAATTTGAATTTGCATGTGTCTAATAATTCCTTATACTGAGCTTTAGGCATGTCCATTTTTTTCTTTTCCTTTTTTTTAAAGAGTGAGTACAACTTCCCTCCTCTTATTGACTTCTTGAAAAATTTCTCATGTGTTGAATTTTCTTGCCTATTCCCTACCCCAGGGCATTTTTTGAGGACAGGTGTCATTTAGAGCCCTGCAGTCCTTGTGACTATTAAGCAACTATTAGTACTGGGTTTAAAGCTGCTGTTGTGGGAAACAGCCACAAGGCCGCAGCATTATTACGTTCTCAACTCTTGTTACTACGGCAACAGAGTCTTCCTGGAGGTAGTGTTCCGAGGTTGTAAATTAGAGTGGAATGTGCTGGGACAAGCCCCCAGAAGTTTATGTCTCCTTACTTATGTTTGTTTTGTAAATTTAATTTCTATTTCTTATCAGAGTAAATTTGATTAGAGTGTTTTGATTGCCTGCCTGTACAGAATCTGCTCAATGATTCATACATATGTCTGTTCATCTTCGGGTCCTGTTACCATGTATGTGATTACAAAATGTATATTTTAAAGGTATTGGTGATTATATAATTCATACAGTTTATCTGTTATATGTTTTTATACACTTAACATACATTAGTATATGTATGTTAACCCCATAGTCCTAATTTACCCATCCTCCCACCTTTCATTTTGGCTAACCATTAGTTTATTTGATAAGTCTGTGAGTGTCTTTTTCTGTGGAAATATGTTCATTGGTAGCAATCTTAGGATAACATGTATAAATGTTTTCATAGGATATTTGTCGTACACTTTTGAGTTACTTAACCTTATATGATTATTTCTAGGCTCAACTGTAGTCCTGAAAACGGCATTGTTCATTTTTTTCCCGAGGCTACTATTCTATTTGGTACGTATACCACTTCTTCTTTGTCCATTCATCTGTTTATGAACCTTTTTTCTGCTTCCATGTCTTGGCTATTTCAATATTGCTGCAGTGCTCATTTGCCTGCCTGTGTCTTTCCGATTCAGGTGGTCTTAGGTTATAGGCCCAAAAGGTGACCTGCCGCATCATATGGTAGCTCAATTTTTATCTTTTCAAGCAGCTCCATTCAGTTTGCGTTAGTGCTGTTACCACTTTACATCCCACCAGCAGCTAGAAGGTACACAGTTCTCTAAAACCCCTTCAGCATTTATAGTTTGTAGACATTTTGCTGATGGAAACGACTGGTGTGAGCTGAAACCTTTTTGAATTTGAATTTGCATGTGTCTAATAATTCATTCTACTGAGCTTTAGGCATGTCCATTTTTTTCTTTTCCTTTTTTTTTAAAGAGTGAGTACAACTTCCCTCCTCTTATTGACTTCTTGAAAAATTTCTCATGTGTTGAATATTCTTGCCTATTCCCTACCCCAGGGCATTTTTCAGGGCAGGTGTCATTTAGAGCCCTGCAGTCCATGTGACTATTAAGCAACCATTAGCACTGGGTTTAAAGCTGCTGTTGTGGGAAAGAGCCACAAGGCGGCAGCATTATTACGTTCTCATCTCTTGTTACTAGGGCAACAGAATCTTCCTGGAGGTAGTGTTCCGAGGTTGTAAATTAGAGTGGAATGTGCTGGGACAAGCCCCCAGAAGTTTATGTCTCCTTACTTAGGTTTGTTTTTTAAATGTAATTTCTATTTCTTATCGGAGTAAATTTGATTAGAGTGTTTTGATTGTCTGGCTGTACAGAAACTGCTCAATGATTCCTACATATGTCTGTTCATCTTTGGATTCTGTTACCATGTATGTGATTACAGAATGTATATTTTAAAGGTATTGGTGATTATATAATTCATACAGTTTATCTGTTATATGTTTTTATACACTTAACATACATTAGTATATGTATGTTAACCCCATAGTCCTAGTTTACCCATCCTCCCACCTTTCATTTTGTCTAACCATTAGTTTATTTCATAAGTCTGTGAGTGTCTTTTTCTGTGGAAATATGTTCATTGGTAGCTATCTTAGTATAACATGTATAAATGTTATCATAGGATATTTGTCGTACCCTTTTGAGTTAGTTAACCTTATATGATTATTTCTAGGCTCAACTGTAGTCCTGAAAACGGCATTGTTCATTTTTTTCCCGAGGCTACTATTCTATTTGGTACGTATACCACTTCTTCTTTGTCCATTCATCTGTTTATGGACATTTTTTTTGCTTCCATGTCTTTGCTATTTCCATATTGCTGCAGTGCACATTTGACTGCCTGTGTCTTTCCGATTCTGGTAGTCTTAGGTTATAAGCCGAAGAGGTGCCCTGCCGCATCATATGGTAGCTCAATTTTTACCTTTTCAAGCAGCTCCATTCAGTTTGCGTTAGTGCTGTTACCACTTTACATCCCACCAGCAGCTAGAAGGTACACAGTTCTCTAAAACCCCTTCAGCATTTATAGTTTATAGACATTTTGCTGATGGAAATGACTGGTGTGAGCTGAAACCTTGTTGAATTTGCATTTGCATGTGTCTAATAATTCCTTATACTGAGCTTTAGGCATGTCCTTTTTTTTCTTTTCCTTTTTTTTTAAAGGGTGAGTACAACTTCCCTCCTCTTATTGACTTCTTGAAAAATTTCTCATGTGTTGAATTTTCTTGCCTATTCCCTACCCCAGGGCATTTTTCAGGGCAGGTGTCATTTAGAGCCCTGCAGTCCTTGTGACTATTAAGCAACCATTAGCACTGGGTTTAATGCTGCTGTTGTGGGAAACAGCCACAAGGCGGCAGCATTATTACGTTCTCATCTCTTGTTACTAGGGCAACAGAATCTTCCTGGAGGTAGTGTTCCGTGGTTGTAAATTAGAGTGGAATGTGCTGGGACGAGCCCCCAGAAGTTTATGTCTCCTTACTTATGTTTGTTTTTTAAATTTAATTCTATTTCTTTTTGGAGTAAATTTGATTAGAGTTTTTTGATTGTCTGGCTGTACAGAATCTGCTCAATGATTCCTACATATGTCTGTTCATCTTCGGATTCTGTTACCATGTATGTGAATACAGAATGTATATTTTAAAGGTATTGGTGATTATATAATTCATATAGTTTATCTGTTATATGTTTATATGCATGTAACATACATTAGTATATTTATGTTAATCCCATAGTCCTAATTTACCCATCCTCCCCCCTTTCATTTTGGCTAACCATTAGTTTATTTCATAAGTCTGTGAGTGTCTTTTTCTGTGGAAATATGTTCATTGGTAGCAATCTTAGGATAACATGTACAAATGATATCATAGGATATTTGTCATACCCTTTTGACTTACTTAACCTTATATTATTATTTCTAGGCTCTACTGTAGTCCTGAAAACGGCATTGTTCATTTTTTTCCCGAGGCTACTATTCCATTCTGTCCATATACCACTTCTTCTCTGTCCATTCATCTGTTTATGGACCTTTTTTTGCTTCCATGTCTTGGCTATTTCAGTATTGCTGCAGTGCACATTTGACTGCCTGTGTCTTTCCGATTCTGGTGGTCTTAGGTTATAAGCCCGAGAGGTGCCCTGCCGCATCATATGGTAGCTCAATTTCTACCTTTTCAAGCGGCTCCATTCAGTTTGCGTTAGTGCTGTTACCACTTTACATCCCAGCAGCAGATAGAAGGTACACATTTCTCTAAAACACCTTCAGCATTTATAGTTTGTAGACTTTTGCTGATGGCCATTTGACTGTTGTGAGCTGAAACCTTTATGGAGGTTGGATACGCATGTGGCGAATAATTCCTTATACTGATCTTTAGGCATATCCTTTTTCTTCTTTTCCTTTTTTTGTTAAAGTGTGAGTACAACTTCCCTCTTCATATTCACTTTTTGAAAAATTTCTCATGTGTTGAATTTTGTTGCCTATTCCCTACCCAAGGGCACTTTTTGAGGGCAGGTGTCATTTAGACCCCTGCAGTCGTTGTGACTATTAAGCAACCATTAGCACTGGGTTTAAAGCTGCTGTTGTGGGAAACAGCCACAAGGCGTCAGCATTATTACTTTCTCAACTCTTGTTACTAGGGCAACAGAATATTCATGGAGGTAGTGTTCTGAGGTTGTAAATTAGAGTGGAATGTGCTGGGACAAGCCCCCAGAAGTTTATGTCTCCTTACTTATGTTTGTTTTTTAAATTTAATTTCTATTTCTTATCAGAGTAAATTTGATTAGAGTGTTTTGATTGCCTGCCTGTACAGAATCTGCTCAATGATTCATACATATGTCTGTTCATCTTCGGGTCCTGTTACCATGTATGTGATTACAAAATGTATATTTTAAAGGTATTGGTGATTATATAATTCATACAGTTTATCTGTTATATGTTTTTATACACTTAACATACATTAGTATATGTATGTTAACCCCATAGTCCTAATTTACCCATCCTCCCACCTTTCATTTTGGCTAACCATTAGTTTATTTGATAAGTCTGTGAGTGTCTTTTTCTGTGGAAATATGTTCATTGGTAGCAATCTTAGGATAACATGTATAAATGTTTTCATAGGATATTTGTCGTACACTTTTGAGTTACTTAACCTTATATGATTATTTCTAGGCTCAACTGTAGTCCTGAAAACGGCATTGTTCATTTTTTTCCCGAGGCTACTATTCTATTTGGTACGTATACCACTTCTTCTTTGTCCATTCATCTGTTTATGAACCTTTTTTCTGCTTCCATGTCTTGGCTATTTCAATATTGCTGCAGTGCTCATTTGCCTGCCTGTGTCTTTCCGATTCAGGTGGTCTTAGGTTATAGGCCCAAAAGGTGACCTGCCGCATCATAT
The DNA here is from genome assembly GCF_965194805.1 of Balaenoptera borealis. NCBI lineage: Eukaryota > Metazoa > Chordata > Mammalia > Artiodactyla > Balaenopteridae > Balaenoptera > Balaenoptera borealis. The sequence goes on along the minus strand of NW_028122657.1, from coordinate 37,812 downwards.
GGTAGCTCAATTTTTATCTTTTCAAGCAGCTCCATTCAGTTTGCGTTAGTGCTGTTACCACTTTACATCCCACCAGCAGCTAGAAGGTACACAGTTCTCTAAAACCCCTTCAGCATTTATAGTTTGTAGACATTTTGCTGATGGAAACGACTGGTGTGAGCTGAAACCTTTTTGAATTTGAATTTGCATGTGTCTAATAATTCATTCTACTGAGCTTTAGGCATGTCCATTTTTTTCTTTTCCTTTTTTTTTAAAGAGTGAGTACAACTTCCCTCCTCTTATTGACTTCTTGAAAAATTTCTCATGTGTTGAATATTCTTGCCTATTCCCTACCCCAGGGCATTTTTCAGGGCAGGTGTCATTTAGAGCCCTGCAGTCCATGTGACTATTAAGCAACCATTAGCACTGGGTTTAAAGCTGCTGTTGTGGGAAAGAGCCACAAGGCGGCAGCATTATTACGTTCTCATCTCTTGTTACTAGGGCAACAGAATCTTCCTGGAGGTAGTGTTCCGAGGTTGTAAATTAGAGTGGAATGTGCTGGGACAAGCCCCCAGAAGTTTATGTCTCCTTACTTAGGTTTGTTTTTTAAATGTAATTTCTATTTCTTATCGGAGTAAATTTGATTAGAGTGTTTTGATTGTCTGGCTGTACAGAAACTGCTCAATGATTCCTACATATGTCTGTTCATCTTTGGATTCTGTTACCATGTATGTGATTACAGAATGTATATTTTAAAGGTATTGGTGATTATATAATTCATACAGTTTATCTGTTATATGTTTTTATACACTTAACATACATTAGTATATGTATGTTAACCCCATAGTCCTAGTTTACCCATCCTCCCACCTTTCATTTTGTCTAACCATTAGTTTATTTCATAAGTCTGTGAGTGTCTTTTTCTGTGGAAATATGTTCATTGGTAGCTATCTTAGTATAACATGTATAAATGTTATCATAGGATATTTGTCGTACCCTTTTGAGTTAGTTAACCTTATATGATTATTTCTAGGCTCAACTGTAGTCCTGAAAACGGCATTGTTCATTTTTTTCCCGAGGCTACTATTCTATTTGGTACGTATACCACTTCTTCTTTGTCCATTCATCTGTTTATGGACATTTTTTTTGCTTCCATGTCTTTGCTATTTCCATATTGCTGCAGTGCACATTTGACTGCCTGTGTCTTTCCGATTCTGGTAGTCTTAGGTTATAAGCCGAAGAGGTGCCCTGCCGCATCATATGGTAGCTCAATTTTTACCTTTTCAAGCAGCTCCATTCAGTTTGCGTTAGTGCTGTTACCACTTTACATCCCACCAGCAGCTAGAAGGTACACAGTTCTCTAAAACCCCTTCAGCATTTATAGTTTATAGACATTTTGCTGATGGAAATGACTGGTGTGAGCTGAAACCTTGTTGAATTTGCATTTGCATGTGTCTAATAATTCCTTATACTGAGCTTTAGGCATGTCCTTTTTTTTCTTTTCCTTTTTTTTTAAAGGGTGAGTACAACTTCCCTCCTCTTATTGACTTCTTGAAAAATTTCTCATGTGTTGAATTTTCTTGCCTATTCCCTACCCCAGGGCATTTTTCAGGGCAGGTGTCATTTAGAGCCCTGCAGTCCTTGTGACTATTAAGCAACCATTAGCACTGGGTTTAATGCTGCTGTTGTGGGAAACAGCCACAAGGCGGCAGCATTATTACGTTCTCATCTCTTGTTACTAGGGCAACAGAATCTTCCTGGAGGTAGTGTTCCGTGGTTGTAAATTAGAGTGGAATGTGCTGGGACGAGCCCCCAGAAGTTTATGTCTCCTTACTTATGTTTGTTTTTTAAATTTAATTCTATTTCTTTTTGGAGTAAATTTGATTAGAGTTTTTTGATTGTCTGGCTGTACAGAATCTGCTCAATGATTCCTACATATGTCTGTTCATCTTCGGATTCTGTTACCATGTATGTGAATACAGAATGTATATTTTAAAGGTATTGGTGATTATATAATTCATATAGTTTATCTGTTATATGTTTATATGCATGTAACATACATTAGTATATTTATGTTAATCCCATAGTCCTAATTTACCCATCCTCCCCCCTTTCATTTTGGCTAACCATTAGTTTATTTCATAAGTCTGTGAGTGTCTTTTTCTGTGGAAATATGTTCATTGGTAGCAATCTTAGGATAACATGTACAAATGATATCATAGGATATTTGTCATACCCTTTTGACTTACTTAACCTTATATTATTATTTCTAGGCTCTACTGTAGTCCTGAAAACGGCATTGTTCATTTTTTTCCCGAGGCTACTATTCCATTCTGTCCATATACCACTTCTTCTCTGTCCATTCATCTGTTTATGGACCTTTTTTTGCTTCCATGTCTTGGCTATTTCAGTATTGCTGCAGTGCACATTTGACTGCCTGTGTCTTTCCGATTCTGGTGGTCTTAGGTTATAAGCCCGAGAGGTGCCCTGCCGCATCATATGGTAGCTCAATTTCTACCTTTTCAAGCGGCTCCATTCAGTTTGCGTTAGTGCTGTTACCACTTTACATCCCAGCAGCAGATAGAAGGTACACATTTCTCTAAAACACCTTCAGCATTTATAGTTTGTAGACTTTTGCTGATGGCCATTTGACTGTTGTGAGCTGAAACCTTTATGGAGGTTGGATACGCATGTGGCGAATAATTCCTTATACTGATCTTTAGGCATATCCTTTTTCTTCTTTTCCTTTTTTTGTTAAAGTGTGAGTACAACTTCCCTCTTCATATTCACTTTTTGAAAAATTTCTCATGTGTTGAATTTTGTTGCCTATTCCCTACCCAAGGGCACTTTTTGAGGGCAGGTGTCATTTAGACCCCTGCAGTCGTTGTGACTATTAAGCAACCATTAGCACTGGGTTTAAAGCTGCTGTTGTGGGAAACAGCCACAAGGCGTCAGCATTATTACTTTCTCAACTCTTGTTACTAGGGCAACAGAATATTCATGGAGGTAGTGTTCTGAGGTTGTAAATTAGAGTGGAATGTGCTGGGACAAGCCCCCAGAAGTTTATGTCTCCTTACTTATGTTTGTTTTTTAAATTTAATTTCTATTTCTTATCAGAGTAAATTTGATTAGAGTGTTTTGATTGCCTGCCTGTACAGAATCTGCTCAATGATTCATACATATGTCTGTTCATCTTCGGGTCCTGTTACCATGTATGTGATTACAAAATGTATATTTTAAAGGTATTGGTGATTATATAATTCATACAGTTTATCTGTTATATGTTTTTATACACTTAACATACATTAGTATATGTATGTTAACCCCATAGTCCTAATTTACCCATCCTCCCACCTTTCATTTTGGCTAACCATTAGTTTATTTGATAAGTCTGTGAGTGTCTTTTTCTGTGGAAATATGTTCATTGGTAGCAATCTTAGGATAACATGTATAAATGTTTTCATAGGATATTTGTCGTACACTTTTGAGTTACTTAACCTTATATGATTATTTCTAGGCTCAACTGTAGTCCTGAAAACGGCATTGTTCATTTTTTTCCCGAGGCTACTATTCTATTTGGTACGTATACCACTTCTTCTTTGTCCATTCATCTGTTTATGAACCTTTTTTCTGCTTCCATGTCTTGGCTATTTCAATATTGCTGCAGTGCTCATTTGCCTGCTTGTGTCTTTCCGATTCTGGTAGTCTTAGGTTATAAGCCCAAGAGGTGCCCTGCCGCATCATATGGTAGCTCAATTTTTACCTTTTCAAGCAGCTCCATTCAGTTTGCGTTAGTGCTGTTACCACTTTACATCCCACCAGCAGCTAGAAGGTACACAGTTCTCTACAACCCCTTCAGCATTTATAGTTTGTAGACATTTTGCTGATGGAAACGACTGGTGTGAGCTGAAACCTTTTTGAATTTGAATTTGCATGTGTCTAATAATTCATTCTACTGAGCTTTAGGCATGTCCTTTTTTTTCTTTTCCTTTTTTTTTAAAGAGTGAGTACAACTTCCCTCGTCTTATTGACTTCTTGAAAAATTTCTCATGTGTTGAATATTCTTGCCTATTCCCTACCCCAGGGCATTTTTCAGGGCAGGTGTCATTTAGAGCCCTGCAGTCCATGTGACTATTAAGCAACCATTAGCACTGGGTTTAAAGCTGCTGTTGTGGGAAAGAGCCACAAGGCGGCAGCATTATTACGTTCTCATCTCTTGTTACTAGGGCAACAGAATCTTCCTGGAGGTAGTGTTCCGAGGTTGTAAATTAGAGTGGAATGTGCTGGGACAAGCCCCCAGAAGTTTATGTCTCCTTACTTAGGTTTGTTTTTTAAATTTAATTTCTATTTCTTATCTGAGTAAATTTGATTAGAGTGTTTTGATTGTCTGGCTGTACAGAAACTGCTCAATGATTCCTACATATGTCTGTTCATCTTCGGATTCTGTTACCATGTATGTGATTACAGAATGTATATTTTAAAGGTATTGGTGATTATATAATTCATACAGTTTATCTGTTATATGTTTTTATACACTTAACATACATTAGTATATGTATGTTAACCCCATAGTCCTAGTTTACCCATCCTCCCACCTTTCATTTTGTCTAACCATTAGTTTATTTCATAAGTCTGTGAGTGTCTTTTTCTGTGAAAATATGTTCATTGGTAGCTATCTTAGGATAACATGTATAAATGTTATCATAGGATATTTGTCGTACCCTTTTGAGTTACTTAACCTTATATGATTATTTCTAGGCTCAACTGTAGTCCTGAAAACGGCATTGTTCATTTTTTTCCCGAGGCTACTATTCTATTTGGTACGTATACCACTTCTCCTTTGTCCATTCATCTGTTTATGAACCTTTTTTCTGCTTCCATGTCTTGGCTATTTCAATATTGCTGCAGTGCTCATTTGCCTGCCTGTGTCTTTCCGATTCAGGTGGTCTTAGGTTATAGGCCCAAAAGGTGACCTGCCGCATCATATGGTAGCTCAATTTATACCTTTTCAAGCAGCTCCATTCAGTTTGCGTTAGTGCTGTTACCACTTTACATCCCAGCAGCAGATAGAAGGTATACATTTCTCTAAAACCCCTTCAGCATTTATAGTTTGTAGACTTTTTGCTGATGGCCATTTGACTGGTGTGTGCTGAAACCTTTTTGGAAGTTGGATACGCATGTGGCGAATAATTCCTTATACTGATCTTTAGGCATATCCTTTTTCTTCTTTTCCTTTTTTTGTTAAAGTGTGAGTACAACTTCCCTCTTCATATTCACTTTTTGAAAAATTTCTCATGTGTTGAATTTTCTTGCGTATTCCCTACCCCAGGGCATTTTTTGAGGGCAGGTGTAATTTAGACCCCTGCAGTCGTTTTGACTATTAAGCAACCATTAGCACTGGGTTTAAAGCTGCTGTTGTGGGAAACAGCCACAAGGCGGCAGCATTATTATGTTCTCAACTCTTGTTACTATGGCAACAGAGTCTTCCTGGAGGTAGTGTTCCGAGGTTGTAAATTAGAGTGGAATGTGCTGGGACAAGCCTCCAGAAGTTTATGTCTCCTTACTTATGTTTGTTTTTTAAATTTAATTTCTATTTCTTATCAGAGTAAATTTGATTTTAGTGTTTTGATTGCCTGGCTGTACAGAATCTGCTCAACGATTCATACATATGTCTGTTCATCCTCGGGTCCTGTTACCATGTATGTGATTACAAAATGTATATTTTAAAGGTATTGGTGATTATATAATTCATACAGTTTATCTGTTATATGTTTTTATACACTTAACATACATTAGTATATGTATGTTAACCCCATAGTCCTAGTTAACCCATCCTCCCACCTTTCATTTTGGCTAACCATTAGTTTATTTGATAAGTCTGTGAGTGTCTTTTTCTGTGGAAATATGTTCATTGGTAGCAATCTTAGGATAACATGTATAAATGTTATCATAGGATATTTGTCGTACCCTTTTGAGTTACTTAACGTTATATGATTATTTCTAGGCTCAACTGTAGTCCTGAAAACGGCATTGTTCATTTTTTTCCCGAGGCTACTATTCTATTTGGTACGTATACCACTTCTTCTTTATCCATTCATCTGTTTATGAACCTTTTTTCTGCTTCCATGTATTGGCTATTTCAATATTGCTGCAGTGCTCATTTGCCTGCTTGTGTCTTTCCGATTCAGGTGGTCTTAGGTTATAGGCCCAAAAGGTGACCTGCCGCATCATATGGTAGCTCAATTTTTATCTTTTCAAGCAGCTCCATTCAGTTTGTGTTAGTGCTGTTACCACTTTACATCCCACCAGCAGCTAGAAGGTACACAGTTCTCTAAAACCCCTTCAGCATTTATAGTTTGTAGACATTTTGCTGATGGAAACGATTGGTGTGAGCTGAAACCTTTTTCCATTTGAATTTGCATGTGTCTAATAATTCATTCTACTGAGGTTTAGGCATGTCCTTTTTTTTCTTTTCCTTTTTTTTTAAAGAGTGAGTACAACTTCCCTCCTCTTATTGATTTCTTGAAAAATTTCTCATGTGTTGAATATTCTTGCCTATTCCTTACCCCAGGGCATTTTTCAGGGCAGGTGTCATTTAGAGCCCTGCAGTCCATGTGATTATTAAGCAACCATTAGCACTGGGTCTAAAGCTGCTGTTGTGGGAAAGAGCCACAAGGCGGCAGCATTATTACGTTCTCATCTCTTGTTACTAGGGCAACAGAATCTTCCTGGAGGTAGTGTTCCGAGGTTGTAAATTAGAGTGGAATGTGCTGGGACAAGCCCCCAGAAGTTTATGCCTCCTTACTTAGGTTTGTTTTTTAAATTTAATTTCTATTTCTTATCGGAGTAAATTTGATTAGAGTGTTTTGATTGTCTGGCTGTACAGAAACTGCTCAATGATTCCTACATATGTCTGTTCATCTTCGGATTCTGTTACCATGTATGTGATTACAGAATGTATATTTTAAAGGTATTGGTGATTATATAATTCATACAGTTTATCTGTTATATGTTTTTATACACTTAACATACATTAATATATGTATGTTAACCCCATAGTCCTAATTTACCCGTCCTCCCACCTTTCATTTTGGCTAACAATTAGTTTATTTCATAAGTCTGTGAGTGTCTTTTTCTGTGGAAATATGTTCATTGGTAGCAATCTTAGGATAACATGTATAAATGATATCATAGGATAATTGTCATACCCTTTTGACTTACTTAACCTTATATGATTATTTCTAGGCTCTACTCTAGTCCTGAAAACGGCATTGTTCATTTTTTCCCCGAGGCTACTATTCCATTCTGTCCATATACCACTTCTTCTCTGTCCATTCATCTGTTTATGGACATTTTTTTTGCTTCCATGTCTTTGCTATTTCAATATTGCTGCAGTGCACATTTGACTGCCTGTGTCTTTCCGATTCTGGTAGTCTTAGGTTATAAGCCCAAGAGGTGCCCTGCCGCATCATATGGTAGCTCAATTTTTACCTTTTCAAGCAGCTCCATTCAGTTTGCGTTAGTGCTGTTACCACTTTACATCCCACCAGCAGCTAGAAGGTACACAGTTCTCTACAACCCCTTCAGCATTTATAGTTTATAGACATTTTGCTGATGGAAATGACTGGTGTGAGCTGAAACCTTTTTGAATTTGAATTTGCATGTGTCTAATAATTCCTTATACTGAGCTTTAGGCATGTCCTTTTTTTTCTTTTCCTTTTTTTTTAAAGAGTGAGTACAACTTCCCTCCTCTTATTGACTTCTTGAAAAATTTCTCATGTGTTGAATTTTCTTGCCTATTCCCTACCCCAGGGCATTTTTCAGGGCAGGTGTCATTTACAGCCCTGCAGTCCTTGTGACTATTAAGCAACCATTAGCACTGGGTTTAATATTGCTGTTGTGGGAAAGAGCCACAAGGCGGCAGCATTATTACGTTCTCATCTCTTGTTACTAGGGCAACAGAATCTTCCTGGAGGTAGTGTTCCGTGGTTGTAAATTAGAGTGGAATGTGCTGGGACGAGCCCCCAGAAGTTTATGTCTCCTTACTTATGTTTGTTTTTTAAATTTAATTCTATTTCTTTTTGGAGTAAATTTGATTAGAGTTTTTTGATTGTCTGGCTGTACAGAATCTGCTCAATGATTCCTACATATGTCTGTTCATCTTCGGATTCTGTTACCATGTATGTGAATACAGAATGTATATTTTAAAGGTATTGGTGATTATATAATTCATATAGTTTATCTGTTATATGTTTATATGCATGTAACATACATTAGTATATTTATGTTAATCCCATAGTCCTAATTTACCCATCCTCCCCCCTTTCATTTTGGCTAACCATTAGTTTTTTTTCATAAGTCTGTGAGTGTCTTTTTCTGTGGAAATATGTTCATTGGTAGCAATCTTAGGATAACATGTATAAATGATATCATAGGATATTTGTCATACCCTTTTGACTTACTTAACCTTATATTATTATTTCTAGGCTCTACTGTAGTCCTGAAAACGGCATTGTTCATTTTTTTCCCGAGGCTACTATTCCATTCTGTCCATATACCACTTCTTCTCTGTCCATTCATCTGTTTATGGACCTTTTTTTGCTTCCATGTCTTGGCTATTTCAGTATTGCTGCAGTGCACATTTGACTGCCTGTGTCTTTCCGATTCTGGTGGTCTTAGGTTATAAGCCCGAGAGGTGCCCTGCCGCATCATATGGTAGCTCAATTTCTACCTTTTCAAGCGGCTCCATTCAGTTTGCATTAGTGCTGTTACCACTTTACATCCCAGCAGCAGATAGAAGGTACACATTTCTCTAAAACACCTTCAGCATTTATAGTTTGTAGACTTTTTGCTGATGGCCATTTGACTGTTGTGAGCTGAAACCTTTATGGAGGTTGGATACGCATGTGGCGAATAATTCCTTATACTGATCTTTAGGCATATCCTTTTTCTTCTTTTCCTTTTTTTGTTAAAGTGTGAGTACAACTTCCCTCTTCATATTCACTTTTTGAAAAATTTCTCATGTGTTGAATTTTCTTGCCTATTCCCTACCCAAGGGCACTTTTTGAGGGCAGGTGTCATTTAGACCCCTGCAGTCGTTGTGACTATTAAGCAACCATTAGCACTGGGTTTAAAGCTGCTGTTGTGGGAAACAGCCACAAGGCGGCAGCATTATTACGTTCTCAACTCTTGTTACTAGGGCAACAGAATCTTCCTGGAGGTAGTGTTCTGAGGTTGTAAATTAGAGTGGAATGTGCTGGGACAAGCCCCCAGAAGTTTATGTCTCCTTACTTATGTTTGTTTTTTAAATTTCATTTCTATTTCTTATCAGCGTAAATTTGATTAGAGTGTTTTGATTGCCTGGCTGTACAGGATCTGCTCAATGATTCATACATATGTCTGTTCATCTTCGGGTCCTGTTACCATGTATGTGATTACAAAATGTATATTTTAAAGGTATTGGTGATTATATAATTCATACAGTTTATCTGTTATATGTTGTTATACACTTAACATACATTAGTATATGTATGTTAACCCCATAGTCCTAATTTACCCATCCTCCCACCTTTCATTTTGCTAACCATTAGTTTATTTCATAAGTCTGTGAGTGTCTTTTTCTGTGGAAATATGTTCATTGGTAGCAATCTTAGGATAACATGTATAAATGTTATCATAGGATATTTGTCGTACCCTTTTGAGTTACTTAACCTTATATGATTATTTCTAGGCTCAACTGTAGTCCTGAAAATGGCGTTGTTCATTTTTTTCCCCAGGCTACTATTCTATTTGGTACGTATACTACTTCTTCTTTGTCCATTCATCTGTTTATGAACCTTTTTTCTGCTTCCATGTCTTGGCTATTTCAATATTGCTGCAGTGCTCATTTGCCTGCCTGTGTCTTTCCGATTCAGGTGGTCTTAGGTTATAGGCCCAAAGGGTGACCTGCTGCATCATATGGTAGCTCAATTTTTACCTTGTCAAGAAGCTCCATTCAGTTTGCGTTAGTGCTGTTACCACTTTACATCCCACAAGCAGCTAGAAGGTACACAGTTCTCTAAAACCCCTTCAGCATTTATAGTTTATAGACATTTTGCTGATGGAAATGACTGGTGTGAGCTGAAACCTTTTTGAATTTGAATTTGCATGTGTCTAATACTTCCTTATACTGAGCTTTAGGCATGTCCTTTTTTTTCTTTTCCTTTTTTTTTAAAGAGTGAGTACAACTTCCCTCCTCTTATTGACTTCTTGAAAAATTTCTCATGTGTTGAATTTTCTTGCCTATTCCCTACCCCAGGGCATTTTTCAGGGCAGGTGTCATTTACAGCCCTGCAGTCCTTGTGACTATTAAGCAACCATTAGCACTGGGTTTAATGTTGCTGTTGTGGGAAACAGCCACAAGGCGGCAGCATTATTACGTTCTCATCTCTTGTTACTAGGGCAACAGAATCTTCCTGAAGGTAGTGTTCCGTGGTTGTAAATTAGAGTGGAATGTGCTGGGACGAGCCCCCAGAAGTTTATGTCTCCTTACTTATGTTTGTTTTTTAAATTTAATTCTATTTCTTTTTGGAGTAAATTTGATTAGAGTTTTTTGATTGTCTGGCTGTACAGAATCTGCTCAATGATTCCTACATATGTCTGTTCATCTTCGGATTCTGTTACCATGTATGTGAATACAGAATGTATATTTTAAAGGTATTGGTGATTATATAATTCATATAGTTTATCTGTTATATGTTTATATGCATGTAACATACATTAGTATATTTATGTTAATCCCATAGTCCTAATTTACCCATCCTCCCCCCTTTCATTTTGGCTAACCATTAGTTTTTTTTCATAAGTCTGTGAGTGTCTTTTTCTGTGGAAATATGTTCATTGGTAGCTATCTTAGGATAACATGTATAAATGTTTTCATAGGATATTTGTCGTACCCTTTTGAGTTACTTAACGTTATATGATTATTTCTAGGCTCAACTGTAGTCCTGAAAACGGCATTGTTCATTTTTTTCCCGAGGCTACTATTCTATTTGGTACGTATACCACTTCTTCTTTGTCCATTCATCTGTTTATGAACCTTTTTTCTGCTTCCATGTCTTGGCTATTTCAATATTGCTGCAGTGCTCATTTGCCTGCCTGTGTCTTTCCGATTCAGGTGGTCTTAGGTTATAGGCCCAAAAGGTGACCTGCCGCATCATATGGTAGCTCAATTTTTATCTTTTCAAGCAGCTCCATTCAGTTTGTGTTAGTGCTGTTACCACTTTACATCCCACCAGCAGCTAGAAGGTACACAGTTCTCTAAAACCCCTTCAGCATTTATAGTTTGTAGACATTTTGCTGATGGAAACGATTGGTGTGAGCTGAAACCTTTTTCCATTTGAATTTGCATGTGTCTAATAATTCATTCTACTGAGCTTTAGGCATGTCCTTTTTTTTTCTTTTCCTTTTTTTTTAAAGAGTGAGTACAACTTCCCTCCTCTTATTGATCTCTTGAAAAATTTCTCATTTGTTGAATATTCTTGCCTATTCCTTACCCCAGGGCATTTTTCAGGGCAGGTGTCATTTAGAGCCCTGCAGTCCATGTGATTATTAAGCAACCATTAGCACTGGGTTTAAAGCTGCTGTTGTGGGAAAGAGCCACAAGGCGGCAGCATTATTATGTTCTCATCTCTTGTTACTAGGGCAACAGAATCTTCCTGGAGGTAGTGTTCCGAGGTTGTAAATTAGAGTGGAATGTGCTGGGACAAGCCCCCAGAAATTTATGTCTCCTTACTTAGGATTGTTTTTTAAATTTAATTTCTATTTCTTATCGGAGTAAATTTGATTAGAGTGTTTTGATTGTCTGGCTGTACAGAAACTGCTCAATGATTACTACATATGTCTGTTCATCTTCGGATTCTGTTACCATGTATGTGATTACAGAATGTATATTTTAAAGGTATTGGTGATTATATAATTCATACAGTTTATCTGTTATATGTTTTTATACACTTAACATACATTAGTATATGTATGTTAACCCCATAGTCCTAATTTACCCGTCCTCCCACCTTTCATTTTGGCTAACAATTAGTTTATTTCATAAGTCTGTGAGTGTCTTTTTCTGTGGAAATATGTTCATTGGTAGCAATCTTAGGATAACATGTATAAACGATATCATAGTATAATTGTCATACCCTTTTGACTTACTTAACCTTATATGATTATTTCTAGGCTCTACTGTAGTCCTGAAAACGGCATTGTTCATTTTTTCCCCGAGGCTACTATTCCATTCTGTCCATATACCACTTCTTCTCTGTCCATTCATCTGTTTATGGACATTTTTTTTGCTTCCATGTCTTTGCTATTTCAATATTGCTGCAGTGCACATTTGACTGCCTGTGTCTTTCCGATTCTGGTAGTCTTAGGTTATAAGCCCAAGAGGTGCCCTGCCGCATCATATGGTAGCTCAATTTTTACCTTTTCAAGCAGCTCCATTCAGTTTGCGTTAGTGCTGTTACCACTTTACATCCCACCAGCAGCTAGAAGGTACACAGTTCTCTACAACCCCTTCAGCATTTATAGTTTGTAGACATTTTGCTGATGGAAACGACTGGTGTGAGCTGAAACCTTTTTGAATTTGAATTTGCATGTGTCTAATAATTCATTCTACTGAGCTTTAGGCATGTCCTTTTTTTTCTTTTCCTTTTTTTTTAAAGAGTGAGTACAACTTCCCTCGTCTTATTGACTTCTTGAAAAATTTCTCATGTGTTGAATATTATTGCCTATTCCCTACCCCAGGGCATTTTTCAGGGCAGGTGTCATTTAGAGCCCTGCAGTCCATGTGACTATTAAGCAACCATTAGCACTGGGTTTAAAGCTGCTGTTGTGGGAAAGAGCCACAAGGCGGCAGCATTATTACGTTCTCATCTCTTGTTACTAGGGCAACAGAATCTTCCTGGAGGTAGTGTTCCGTGGTTGTAAATTAGAGTGGAATGTGCTGGGACAAGCCCCCAGAAGTTTATGTCTCCTTACTTAGGTTTGTTTTTTAAATTTAATTTCTATTTCTTATCTGAGTAAATTTGATTAGAGTGTTTTGATTGTCTGGCTGTACAGAAACTGCTCAATGATTCCTACATATGTCTGTTCATCTTCGGATTCTGTTACCATGTATGTGATTACAGAATGTATATTTTAAAGGTATTGGTGATTATATAATTCATACAGTTTATCTGTTATATGTTTTTATACACTTAACATACATTAGTATATGTATGTTAACCCCATAGTCCTAGTTTACCCATCCTCCCACCTTTCATTTTGTCTAACCATTAGTTTATTTCATAAGTCTGTGAGTGTCTTTTTCTGTGAAAATATGTTCATTGGTAGCTATCTTAGGATAACATGTATAAATGTTATCATAGGATATTTGTCGTACCCTTTTGAGTTACTTAACCTTATATGATTATTTCTAGGCTCAACTGTAGTCCTGAAAACGGCATTGTTCATTTTTTTCCCGAGGCTACTATTCTATTTGGTACGTATACCACTTCTCCTTTGTCCATTCATCTGTTTATGAACCTTTTTTCTGCTTCCATGTCTTGGCTATTTCAATATTGCTGCAGTGCTCATTTGCCTGCCTGTGTCTTTCCGATTCAGGTGGTCTTAGGTTATAGGCCCAAAAGGTGACCTGCCGCATCATATGGTAGCTCAATTTTTACCTTTTCAAGCAGCTCCATTCAGTTTGCGTTAGTGCTGTTACCACTTTACATCCCAGCAGCAGATAGAAGGTATACATTTCTCTAAAACCCCTTCAGCATTTATAGTTTGTAGACTTTTTGCTGATGGCCATTTGACTGGTGTGAGCTGAAACCTTTTAGGAGGTTGGATACGCATGTGGCGAATAATTCCTTATACTGATCTTTAGGCATATCCTTTTTCTTCTTTTCCTTTTTTTGTTAAAGTGTGAGTACAACTTCCCTCTTCATATTCACTTTTTGAAAAATTTCTCATGTGTTGAATTTTCTTGCGTATTCCCTACCCCAGGGCATTTTTTGAGGGCAGGTGTCATTTAGACCCCTGCAGTCGTTTTGACTATTAAGCAACCATTAGCACTGGGTTTAAAGCTGCTGTTGTGGGAAACAGCCACAAGGCGGCAGCATTATTATGTTCTCAACTCTTGTTACTATGGCAACAGAGTCTTCCTGGAGGTAGTGTTCCGAGGTTGTAAATTAGAGTGGAATGTGCTGGGACAAGCCTCCAGAAGTTTATGTCTCCTTACTTATGTTTGTTTTTTAAATTTAATTTCTATTTCTTATCGGAGTAAATTTGATTTTAGTGTTTTGATTGCCTGGCTGTACAGAATCTGCTCAATGATTCATACATATGTCTGTTCATCCTCGGGTCCTGTTACCATGTATGTGATTACAAAATGTATATTTTAAAGGTATTGGTGATTATATAATTCATACAGTTTATCTGTTATATGTTTTTATACACTTAACATACATTAGTATATGTATGTTAACCCCATAGTCCTAGTTAACCCATCCTCCCACCTTTCATTTTGGCTAACCATTAGTTTATTTGATAAGTCTGTGAGTGTCTTTTTCTGTGGAAATATGTTCATTGGTAGCAATCTTAGGATAACATGTATAAATGTTATCATAGGATATTTGTCGTACCCTTTTGAGTTACTTAACTTTATATGATTATTTCTAGGCTCAACTGTAGTCCTGAAAACGGCATTGTTCATTTTTTTCCCGAGGCTACTATTCTATTTGGTACGTATACCACTTCTTCTTTGTCCATTCATCTGTTTATGAACCTTTTTTCTGCTTCCATGTCTTGGCTATTTCAATATTGCTGCAGTGCTCATTTGCCTGCCTGTGTCTTTCCGATTCAGGTGGTCTTAGGTTATAGGCCCAAAAGGTGACCTGCCGCATCATATGGTAGCTCAATTTTTATCTTTTCAAGCAGCTCCATTCAGTTTGTGTTAGTGCTGTTACCACTTTACATCCCACCAGCAGCTAGAAGGTACACAGTTCTCTAAAACCCCTTCAGCATTTATAGTTTGTAGACATTTTGCTGATGGAAACGATTGGTGTGAGCTGAAACCTTTTTCCATTTGAATTTGCATGTGTCTAATAATTCATTCTACTGAGCTTTAGGCATGTCCTTTTTTTTTCTTTTCCTTTTTTTTTAAAGAGTGAGTACAACTTTCCTCCTCTTATTGATCTCTTGAAAAATTTCTCATTTGTTGAATATTCTTGCCTATTCCTTACCCCAGGGCATTTTTCAGGGCAGGTGTCATTTAGAGCCCTGCAGTCCATGTGATTATTAAGCAACCATTAGCACTGGGTTTAAAGCTGCTGTTGTGGGAAAGAGCCACAAGGCGGCAGCATTATTATGTTCTCATCTCTTGTTACTAGGGCAACAGAATCTTCCTGGAGGTAGTGTTCCGAGGTTGTAAATTAGAGTGGAATGTGCTGGGACAAGCCCCCAGAAATTTATGTCTCCTTACTTAGGTTTGTTTTTTAAATTTAATTTCTATTTCTTATCGGAGTAAATTTGATTAGAGTGTTTTGATTGTCTGGCTGTACAGAAACTGCTCAATGATTCCTACATATGTCTGTTCATCTTCGGATTCTGTTACCATGTATGTGATTACAGAATGTATATTTTAAAGGTATTGGTGATTATATAATTCATACAGTTTATCTGTTATATGTTTTTATACACTTAACATACATTAGTATATGTATGTTAACCCCATAGTCCTAATTTACCCGTCCTCCCACCTTTCATTTTGGCTAACAATTAGTTTATTTCATAAGTCTGTGAGTGTCTTTTTCTGTGGAAATATGTTCATTGGTAGCAATCTTAGGATAACATGTATAAACGATATCATAGTATAATTGTCATACCCTTTTGACTTACTTAACCTTATATGATTATTTCTAGGCTCTACTGTAGTCCTGAAAACGGCATTGTTCATTTTTTCCCCGAGGCTACTATTCCATTCTGTCCATATACCACTTCTTCTCTGTCCATTCATCTGTTTATGGACATTTTTTTTGCTTCCATGTCTTTGCTATTTCAATATTGCTGCAGTGCACATTTGACTGCCTGTGTCTTTCCGATTCTGGTAGTCTTAGGTTATAAGCCCAAGAGGTGCCCTGCCGCATCATATGGTAGCTCAATTTTTACCTTTTCAAGCAGCTCCATTCAGTTTGCGTTAGTGCTGTTACCACTTTACATCCCACCAGCAGCTAGAAGGTACACAGTTCTCTACAACCCCTTCAGCATTTATAGTTTGTAGACATTTTGCTGATGGAAACGACTGGTGTGAGCTGAAACCTTTTTGAATTTGAATTTGCATGTGTCTAATAATTCATTCTACTGAGCTTTAGGCATGTCCTTTTTTTTCTTTTCCTTTTTTTTTAAAGAGTGAGTACAACTTCCCTCGTCTTATTGACTTCTTGAAAAATTTCTCATGTGTTGAATATTATTGCCTATTCCCTACCCCAGGGCATTTTTCAGGGCAGGTGTCATTTAGAGCCCTGCAGTCCATGTGACTATTAAGCAACCATTAGCACTGGGTTTAAAGCTGCTGTTGTGGGAAAGAGCCACAAGGCGGCAGCATTATTACGTTCTCATCTCTTGTTACTAGGGCAACAGAATCTTCCTGGAGGTAGTGTTCCGAGGTTGTAAATTAGAGTGGAATGTGCTGGGACAAGCCCCCAGAAGTTTATGTCTCCTTACTTAGGTTTGTTTTTTAAATTTAATTTCTATTTCTTATCTGAGTAAATTTGATTAGAGTGTTTTGATTGTCTGGCTGTACAGAAACTGCTCAATGATTCCTACATATGTCTGTTCATCTTCGGATTCTGTTACCATGTATGTGATTACAGAATGTATATTTTAAAGGTATTGGTGATTATATAATTCATACAGTTTATCTGTTATATGTTTTTATACACTTAACATACATTAGTATATGTATGTTAACCCCATAGTCCTAGTTTACCCATCCTCCCACCTTTCATTTTGTCTAACCATTAGTTTATTTCATAAGTCTGTGAGTGTCTTTTTCTGTGAAAATATGTTCATTGGTAGCTATCTTAGGATAACATGTATAAATGTTATCATAGGATATTTGTCGTACCCTTTTGAGTTACTTAACCTTATATGATTATTTCTAGGCTCAACTGTAGTCCTGAAAACGGCATTGTTCATTTTTTTCCCGAGGCTACTATTCTATTTGGTACGTATACCACTTCTCCTTTGTCCATTCATCTGTTTATGAACCTTTTTTCTGCTTCCATGTCTTGGCTATTTCAATATTGCTGCAGTGCTCATTTGCCTGCCTGTGTCTTTCCGATTCAGGTGGTCTTAGGTTATAGGCCCAAAAGGTGACCTGCCGCATCATATGGTAGCTCAATTTATACCTTTTCAAGCAGCTCCATTCAGTTTGCGTTAGTGCTGTTACCACTTTACATCCCAGCAGCAGATAGAAGGTATACATTTCTCTAAAACCCCTTCAGCATTTATAGTTTGTAGACTTTTTGCTGATGGCCATTTGACTGGTGTGAGCTGAAACCTTTTTGGAGGTTGGATACGCATGTGGCGAATAATTCCTTATACTGATCTTTAGGCATATCCTTTTTCTTCTTTTCCTTTTTTTGTTAAAGTGTGAGTACAACTTCCCTCTTCATATTCACTTTTTGAAAAATTTCTCATGTGTTGAATTTTCTTGCGTATTCCCTACCCCAGGGCATTTTTTGAGGGCAGGTGTCATTTAGACCCCTGCAGTCGTTTTGACTATTAAGCAACCATTAGCACTGGGTTTAAAGCTGCTGTTGTGGGAAACAGCCACAAGGCGGCAGCATTATTATGTTCTCAACTCTTGTTACTATGGCAACAGAGTCTTCCTGGAGGTAGTGTTCCGAGGTTGTAAATTAGAGTGGAATGTGCTGGGACAAGCCTCCAGAAGTTTATGTCTCCTTACTTATGTTTGTTTTTTAAATTTAATTTCTATTTCTTATCGGAGTAAATTTGATTTTAGTGTTTTGATTGCCTGGCTGTACAGAATCTGCTCAATGATTCATACATATGTCTGTTCATCCTCGGGTCCTGTTACCATGTATGTGATTACAAAATGTATATTTTAAAGGTATTGGTGATTATATAATTCATACAGTTTATCTGTTATATGTTTTTATACACTTAACATACATTAGTATATGTATGTTAACCCCATAGTCCTAGTTAACCCATCCTCCCACCTTTCATTTTGGCTAACCATTAGTTTATTTGATAAGTCTGTGAGTGTCTTTTTCTGTGGAAATATGTTCATTGGTAGCAATCTTAGGATAACATGTATAAATGTTATCATAGGATATTTGTCGTACCCTTTTGAGTTACTTAACTTTATATGATTATTTCTAGGCTCAACTGTAGTCCTGAAAACGGCATTGTTCATTTTTTTCCCGAGGCTACTATTCTATTTGGTACGTATACCACTTCTTCTTTGTCCATTCATCTGTTTATGAACCTTTTTTCTGCTTCCATGTCTTGGCTATTTCAATATTGCTGCAGTGCTCATTTGCCTGCCTGTGTCTTTCCGATTCAGGTGCTCTTAGGTTATAGGCCCAAAAGGTGACCTGCCGCATCATATGGTAGCTCAATTTTTATCTTTTCAAGCAGCTCCATTCAGTTTGTGTTAGTGCTGTTACCACTTTACATCCCACCAGCAGCTAGAAGGTACACAGTTCTCTAAAACCCCTTCAGCATTTATAGTTTGTAGACATTTTGCTGATGGAAACGATTGGTGTGAGCTGAAACCTTTTTCCATTTGAATTTGCATGTGTCTAATAATTCATTCTACTGAGGTTTAGGCATGTCCTTTTTTTTCTTTTCCTTTTTTTTTAAAGAGTGAGTACAACTTCCCTCCTCTTATTGATTTCTTGAAAAATTTCTCATGTGTTGAATATTCTTGCCTATTCCTTACCCCAGGGCATTTTTCAGGGCAGGTGTCATTTAGAGCCCTGCAGTCCATGTGATTATTAAGCAACCATTAGCACTGGGTCTAAAGCTGCTGTTGTGGGAAAGAGCCACAAGGCGGCAGCATTATTACGTTCTCATCTCTTGTTACTAGGGCAACAGAATCTTCCTGGAGGTAGTGTTCCGAGGTTGTAAATTAGAGTGGAATGTGCTGGGACAAGCCCCCAGAAGTTTATGTCTCCTTACGTAGGTTTGTTTTTTAAATTTAATTTCTATTTCTTATCGGAGTAAATTTGATTAGAGTGTTTTGATTGTCTGGCTGTACAGAAACTGCTCAATGATTCCTACATATGTCTGTTCATCTTCGGATTCTGTTACCATGTATGTGATTACAGAATGTATATTTTAAAGGTATTGGTGATTATATAATTCATACAGTTTATCTGTTATATGTTTTTATACACTTAACATACATTAATATATGTATGTTAACCCCATAGTCCTAATTTACCCGTCCTCCCACCTTTCATTTTGGCTAACAATTAGTTTATTTCATAAGTCTGTGAGTGTCTTTTTCTGTGGAAATATGTTCATTGGTAGCAATCTTAGGATAACATGTATAAATGATATCATAGGATAATTGTCATACCCTTTTGACTTACTTAACCTTATATGATTATTTCTAGGCTCTACTCTAGTCCTGAAAACGGCATTGTTCATTTTTTCCCCGAGGCTACTATTCCATTCTGTCCATATACCACTTCTTCTCTGTCCATTCATCTGTTTATGGACATTTTTTTTGCTTCCATGTCTTTGCTATTTCAATATTGCTGCAGTGCACATTTGACTGCCTGTGTCTTTCCGATTCTGGTAGTCTTAGGTTATAAGCCCAAGAGGTGCCCTGCCGCATCATATGGTAGCTCAATTTTTACCTTTTCAAGCAGCTCCATTCAGTTTGCGTTAGTGCTGTTACCACTTTACATCCCACCAGCAGCTAGAAGGTACACAGTTCTCTAAAACCCCTTCAGCATTTATAGTTTATAGACATTTTGCTGATGGAAATGACTGGTGTGAGCTGAAACCTTTTTGAATTTGAATTTGCATGTGTCTAATAATTCCGTATACTGAGCTTTAGGCATGTCCTTTTTTTTCTTTTCCTTTTTTTTTAAAGAGTGAGTACAACTTCCCTCCTCTTATTGACTTCTTGAAAAATTTCTCATGTGTTGAATTTTCTTGCCTATTCCCTACCCCAGGGCATTTTTCAGGGCAGGTGTCATTTACAGCCCTGCAGTCCTTGTGACTATTAAGCAACCATTAGCACTGGGTTTAATGTTGCTGTTGTGGGAAACAGCCACAAGGCGGCAGCATTATTACGTTCTCATCTCTTGTTACTAGGGCAACAGAATCTTCCTGGAGGTAGTGTTCCGTGGTTGTAAATTAGAGTGGAATGTGCTGGGACGAGCCCCCAGAAGTTTATGTCTCCTTACTTATGTTTGTTTTTTAAATTTAATTCTATTTCTTTTTGGAGTAAATTTGATTAGAGTTTTTTGATTGTCTGGCTGTACAGAATCTGCTCAATGATTCCTACATATGTCTGTTCATCTTCGGATTCTGTTACCATGTATGTGAATACAGAATGTATATTTTAAAGGTATTGGTGATTATATAATTCATATAGTTTATCTGTTATATGTTTATATGCATGTAACATACATTAGTATATTTATGTTAATCCCATAGTCCTAATTTACCCATCCTCCCCCCTTTCATTTTGGCTAACCATTAGTTTTTTTTCATAAGTCTGTGAGTGTCTTTTTCTGTGGAAATATGTTCATTGGTAGCAATCTTAGGATAACATGTATAAATGATATCATAGGATATTTGTCATACCCTTTTGACTTACTTAACCTTATATTATTATTTCTAGGCTCTACTGTAGTCCTGAAAACGGCATTGTTCATTTTTTTCCCGAGGCTACTATTCCATTCTGTCCATATACCACTTCTTCTCTGTCCATTCATCTGTTTATGGACCTTTTTTTGCTTCCATGTCTTGGCTATTTCAGTATTGCTGCAGTGCACATTTGACTGCCTGTGTCTTTCCGATTCTGGTGGTCTTAGGTTATAAGCCCGAGAGGTGCCCTGCCGCATCATATGGTAGCTCAATTTCTACCTTTTCAAGCGGCTCCATTCAGTTTGCATTAGTGCTGTTACCACTTTACATCCCAGCAGCAGATAGAAGGTACACATTTCTCTAAAACACCTTCAGCATTTATAGTTTGTAGACTTTTTGCTGATGGCCATTTGACTGTTGTGAGCTGAAACCTTTATGGAGGTTGGATACGCATGTGGCGAATAATTCCTTATACTGATCTTTAGGCATATCCTTTTTCTTCTTTTCCTTTTTTTGTTAAAGTGTGAGTACAACTTCCCTCTTCATATTCACTTTTTGAAAAATTTCTCATGTGTTGAATTTTCTTGCCTATTCCCTACCCAAGGGCACTTTTTGAGGGCAGGTGTCATTTAGACCCCTGCAGTCGTTGTGACTATTAAGCAACCATTAGCACTGGGTTTAAAGCTGCTGTTGTGGGAAACAGCCACAAGGCGGCAGCATTATTACGTTCTCAACTCTTGTTACTAGGGCAACAGAATCTTCCTGGAGGTAGTGTTCTGAGGTTGTAAATTAGAGTGGAATGTGCTGGGACAAGCCCCCAGAAGTTTATGTCTCCTTACTTATGTTTGTTTTTTAAATTTCATTTCTATTTCTTATCAGCGTAAATTTGATTAGAGTGTTTTGATTGCCTGGCTGTACAGGATCTGCTCAATGATTCATACATATGTCTGTTCATCTTCGGGTCCTGTTACCATGTATGTGATTACAAAATGTATATTTTAAAGGTATTGGTGATTATATAATTCATACAGTTTATCTGTTATATGTTGTTATACACTTAACATACATTAGTATATGTATGTTAACCCCATAGTCCTAATTTACCCATCCTCCCACCTTTCATTTTGCTAACCATTAGTTTATTTCATAAGTCTGTGAGTGTCTTTTTCTGTGGAAATATGTTCATTGGTAGCAATCTTAGGATAACATGTATAAATGTTTTCATAGGATTTTGTCGTACCCTTTTGAGTTACTTAACGTTATATGATTATTTCTAGGCTCAACTGTAGTCCTGAAAACGGCATTGTTCATTTTTTTCCCGAGGCTACTATTCTATTTGGTACGTATACCACTTCTTCTTTGTCCATTCATCTGTTTATGAACCTTTTTTCTGCTTCCATGTCTTGGCTATTTCAATATTGCTGCAGTGCTCATTTGCCTGCCTGTGTCTTTCCGATTCAGGTGGTCTTAGGTTATAGGCCCAAAAGGTGACCTGCCGCATCATATGGTAGCTCAATTTTTATCTTTTCAAGCAGCTCCATTCAGTTTGTGTTAGTGCTGTTACCACTTTACATCCCACCAGCAGCTAGAAGGTACACAGTTCTCTAAAACCCCTTCAGCATTTATAGTTTGTAGACATTTTGCTGATGGAAACGACTGGTGTGAGCTGAAACCTTTTTGAATTTGAATTTGCATGTGTCTAATAATTCATTCTACTGAGCTTTAGGCATGTCCTTTTTTTTCTTTTCCTTTTTATTTAAAGAGTGAGTACAACTTCCCTCCTCTTATTGACTTCTTAAAAAATTTCTCATGTGTTGAATATTATTGCCTATTCCCTACCCCAGGGCATTTTTCAGGGCAGGTGTCATTTAGAGCCCTGCAGTCCATGTGACTATTAAGCAACCATTAGCACTGGGTTTAAAGCTGCTGTTGTGGGAAAGAGCCACAAGGCGGCAGCATTATTACGTTCTCATCTCTTGTTACTAGGGCAACAGAATCTTCCTGGAGGTAGTGTTCCGAGGTTGTAAATTAGAGTGGAATGTGCTGGGACAAGCCCCCAGAAGTTTATGTCTCCTTACTTAGGTTTGTTTTTTAAATTTAATTTCTATTTCTTATCTGAGTAAATTTGATTAGAGTGTTTTGATTGTCTGGCTGTACAGAAACTGCTCAATGATTCCTACATATGTCTGTTCATCTTCGGATTCTGTTACCATGTATGTGATTACAGAATGTATATTTTAAAGGTATTGGTGATTATATAATTCATACAGTTTATCTGTTATATGTTTTTATACACTTAACATACATTAGTATATGTATGTTAGCCCCATAGCCCTAGTTTACCCATCCTCCCACCTTTCATTTTGTCTAACCATTAGTTTATTTCATAAGTCTGTGAGTGTCTTTTTCTTTGGAAATATGTTCATTGGTAGCTATCTTAGGATAACATGTATAAATGTTATCATAGGATATTTGTCGTACCCTTTTGAGTTACTTAACCTTATATGATTATTTCTAGGCTCAACTGTAGTCCTGAAAACGGCATTGTTCATTTTTTTCCCGAGGCTACTATTCTATTTGGTACGTATACCACTTCTTCTTTGTCCATTCATCTATTGATGAACCTTTTTTCTGCTTCCATGTCTTGGCTATTTCAATATTGCTGCAGTACTCATTTGCCTGCCTGTGTCTTTCTGATTCAGGTGGTCTTAGGTTATAGGCCCAAAAGGTGACCTGCCGCATCATATGGTAGCTCAATTTTTAGCTTTTCAAGCAGCTCCATTCAGTTTGCGTTAGTGCTGTTACCACTTTACATCCCAGCAGCAGATAGAAGGTATACATTTCTCTAAAACCCCTTCAGCATTTATAGTTTGTAGACTTTTTGCTGATGGCCATTTGACTGGTGTGAGCTGAAACCTTTTTGGAGGTTGGATACGCATGTGGCGAATAATTCCTTATACTGATCTTTAGGCATATCCTTTTTCTTCTTTTCCTTTTTTTGTTAAAGTGTGAGTACAACTTCCCTCTTCATATTCACTTTTTGAAAAATTTCTCATGTGTTGAATTTTCTTGCGTATTCCCTACCCCAGGGCATTTTTTGAGGGCAGGTGTCATTTAGACCCCTGCAGTCGTTTTGACTATTAAGCAACCATTAGCACTGGGTTTAAAGCTGCTGTTGTGGGAAACAGCCAAAGGTGGCAGCATTATTATGTTCTCAACTCTTGTTACTATGGCAACAGAGTCTTCCAGGAGGTAGTGTTCCGAGGTTGTAAATTAGAGTGGAATGTGCTGGGACAAGCCTCCAGAAGTTTATGTCTCCTTACTTATGTTTGTTTTTTAAATTTAATTTCTATTTCTTATCAGAGTAAATTTGATTTTAGTGTTTTGACTGCCTGGCTGTACAGAATCTGCTCAATGATTCATACATATGTCTGTTCATCCTCGGATCCTGTTACCATGTATGTGATTACAAAATGTATATTTTAAAGGTATTGGTGATTATATAATTCATACAGTTTATCTGTTATATGTTTTTATACACTTAACATACATTAGTATATGTATGTTAACCCCATAGTCCTAGTTAACCCATCCTCCCACCTTTCATTTTGGCTAACCATTAGTTTATTTGATAAGTCTGTGAGTGTCTTTTTCTGTGGAAATATGTTCATTGGTAGCAATCTTAGGATAACATGTATAAATGTTATCATAGGATATTTGTCGTACCCTTTTGAGTTACTTAACGTTATATGATTATTTCTAGGCTCAACTGTAGTCCTGAAAACGGCATTGTTCATTTTTTTCCCGAGGCTACTATTCTATTTGGTACGTATACCACTTCTTCTTTGTCCATTCATCTGTTTATGAACCTTTTTTCTGCTTCCATGTATTGGCTATTTCAATATTGCTGCAGTGCTCATTTGCCTGCCTGTGTCTTTCCGATTCAGGTGGTCTTAGGTTATAGCCCCAAAGGTGACCTGCCGCATCATATGGTAGCTCAATTTTTATCTTTTCAAGCAGCTCCATTCAGTTTGTGTTAGTTCTGTTACCACTTTACATCCCACCAGCAGCTAGAAGGTACACAGTTCTCTAAAACCCCTTCAGCATTTATAGTTTGTAGACATTTTGCTGATGGAAACGATTGGTGTGAGCTGAAACCTTTTTCCATTTGAATTTGCATGTGTCTAATAATTCATTCTACTGAGCTTTAGGCATGTCCTTTTTTTTTCTTTTCCTTTTTTTTTAAAGAGTGAGTACAACTTCCCTCCTCTTATTGATCTCTTGAAAAATTTCTCATGTGTTGAATATTCTTGCCTATTCCTTACCCCAGGGCATTTTTCAGGGCAGGTGTCATTTAGAGCCCTGCAGTCCATGTGATTATTAAGCAACCATTAGCACTGGGTTTAAAGCTGCTGTTGTGGGAAAGAGCCACAAGGCGGCAGCATTATTACGTTCTCATCTCTTGTTACTAGGGCAACAGAATCTTCCTGGAGGTAGTGTTCCGAGGTTGTAAATTAGAGTGGAATGTGCTGGGACAAGCCCCCAGAAATTTATGTCTCCTTACTTAGGTTTGTTTTTTAAATTTAATTTCTATTTCTTATCGGAGTAAATTTGATTAGAGTGTTTTGATTGTCTGGCTGTACAGAAACTGCTCAATGATTACTACATATGTCTGTTCATCTTCGGATTCTGTTACCATGTATGTGATTACAGAATGTATATTTTAAAGCTATTGGTGATTATATAATTCATACAGTTTATCTGTTATATATTTTTATACACTTAACATACATTAGTATATGTATGTTAACCCCATAGTCCTAATTTACCCGTCCTCCCACCTTTCATTTTGGCTAACAATTAGTTTATTTCATAAGTCTGTGAGTGTCTTTTTCTGTGGAAATATGTTCATTGGTAGCAATCTTAGGATAACATGTATAAACGATATCATAGGATAATTGTCATACCCTTTTGACTTACTTAACCTTATATGATTATTTCTAGGCTCTACTGTAGTCCTGAAAACGGCATTGTTCATTTTTTCCCCGAGGCTACTATTCCATTCTGTCCATATACCACTTCTTCTCTGTCCATTCATCTGTTTATGGACATTTTTTTTGCTTCCATGTCTTTGCTATTTCAATATTGCTGCAGTGCACATTTGACTGCCTGTGTCTTTCCGATTCTGGTAGTCTTAGGTTATAAGCCCAAGAGGTGCCCTGCCGCATCATATGGTAGCTCAATTTTTACCTTTTCAAGCAGCTCCATTCAGTTTGCGTTAGTGCTGTTACCACTTTACATCCCACCAGCAGCTAGAAGGTACACAGTTCTCTACAACCCCTTCAGCATTTATAGTTTGTAGACATTTTGCTGATGGAAACGACTGGTGTGAGCTGAAACCTTTTTGAATTTGAATTTGCATGTGTCTAATAATTCATTCTACTGAGCTTTAGGCATGTCCTTTTTTTTCTTTTCCTTTTTTTTTAAAGAGTGAGTACAACTTCCCTCGTCTTATTGACTTCTTGAAAAATTTCTCATGTGTTGAATATTATTGCCTATTCCCTACCCCAGGGCATTTTTCAGGGCAGGTGTCATTTAGAGCCCTGCAGTCCATGTGACTATTAAGCAACCATTAGCACTGGGTTTAAAGCTGCTGTTGTGGGAAAGAGCCACAAGGCGGCAGCATTATTACGTTCTCATCTCTTGTTACTAGGGCAACAGAATCTTCCTGGAGGTAGTGTTCCGAGGTTGTAAATTAGAGTGGAATGTGCTGGGACGAGCCCCCAGAAGTTTATGTCTCCTTACTTATGTTTGTTTTTTAAATTTAATTCTATTTCTTTTTGGAATAAATTTGATTAGAGTTTTTTGATTGTCTGGCTGTACAGAATCTGCTCAATGATTCCTACATATGTCTGTTCATCTTCGGATTCTGTTACCATGTATGTGAATACAGAATGTATATTTTAAAGGTATTGGTGATTATATAATTCATATAGTTTATCTGTTATATGTTTATATGCATGTAACATACATTAGTATATTTATGTTAATCCCATAGTCCTAATTTACCCATCCTCCCCCCTTTCATTTTGGCTAACCATTAGTTTTTTTCATAAGTCTGTGAGTGTCTTTTTCTGTGGAAATATGTTCATTGGTAGCAATCTTAGGATAACATGTATAAATGATATCATAGGATATTTGTCATACCCTTTTGACTTACTTAACCTTATATTATTATTTCTAGGCTCTACTGTAGTCCTGAAAACGGCATTGTTCATTTTTTTCCCGAGGCTACTATTCCATTCTGTCCATATACCACTTCTTCTCTGTCCATTCATCTGTTTATGGACCTTTTTTTGCTTCCATGTCTTGGCTATTTCAGTATTGCTGCAGTGCACATTTGACTGCCTGTGTCTTTCCGATTCTGGTGGTCTTAGGTTATAAGCCCGAGAGGTGCCCTGCCGCATCATATGGTAGCTCAATTTCTACCTTTTCAAGCGGCTCCATTCAGTTTGCATTAGTGCTGTTACCACTTTACATCCCAGCAGCAGATAGAAGGTACACATTTCTCTAAAACCCCGTCAGCATTTATAGTTTGTAGACTTTTTGCTGATGGCCATTTGACTGTTGTGAGCTGAAACCTTTATGGAGGTTGGATACGCATGTGGCGAATAATTCCTTATACTGATCTTTAGGCATATCCTTTTTCTTCTTTTCCTTTTTTTGTTAAAGTGTGAGTACAACTTCCCTCTTCATATTCACTTTTTGAAAAATTTCTCATGTGTTGAATTTTCTTGCCTATTCCCTACCCAAGGGCACTTTTTGAGGGCAGGTGTCATTTAGACCCCTGCAGTCGTTGTGACTATTAAGCAACCATTAGCACTGGGTTTAAAGCTGCTGTTGTGGGAAACAGCCACAAGGCGGCAGCATTATTACGTTCTCAACTCTTGTTACTAGGGCAACAGAATCTTCCTGGAGGTAGTGTTCTGAGGTTGTAAATTAGAGTGGAATGTGCTGGGACAAGCCCCCAGAAGTTTATGTCTCCTTACTTATGTTTGTTTTTTAAATTTCATTTCTATTTCTTATCAGCGTAAATTTGATTAGAGTGTTTTGATTGCCTGGCTGTACAGGATCTGCTCAATGATTCATACATATGTCTGTTCATCTTCGGGTCCTGTTACCATGTATGTGATTACAAAATGTATATTTTAAAGGTATTGGTGATTATATAATTCATACAGTTTATCTGTTATATGTTGTTATACACTTAACATACATTAGTATATGTATGTTAACCCCATAGTCCTAATTTACCCATCCTCCCACCATTCATTTTGCTAACCATTAGTTTATTTCATAAGTCTGTGAGTGTCTTTTTCTGTGGAAATATGTTCATTGGTAGCAATCTTAGGATAACATGTATAAATGTTTTCATAGGATTTTGTCGTACCCTTTTGAGTTACTTAACGTTATATGATTATTTCTAGGCTCAACTGTAGTCCTGAAAACGGCATTGTTCATTTTTTTCCCGAGGCTACTATTCTATTTGGTACGTATACCACTTCTTCTTTGTCCATTCATCTGTTTATGAACCTTTTTTCTGCTTCCATGTCTTGGCTATTTCAATATTGCTGCAGTGCTCATTTGCCTGCCTGTGTCTTTCCGATTCAGGTGGTCTTAGGTTATAGGCCCAAAAGGTGGCCTGCCGCATCATATGGTAGCTCAATTTTTATCTTTTCAAGCAGCTCCATTCAGTTTGTGTTAGTGCTGTTACCACTTTACATCCCACCAGCAGCTAGAAGGTACACAGTTCTCTAAAACCCCTTCAGCATTTATAGTTTGTAGACATTTTGCTGATGGAAACGACTGGTGTGAGCTGAAACCTTTTTGAATTTGAATTTGCATGTGTCTAATAATTCATTCTACTGAGCTTTAGGCATGTCCTTTTTTTTTCTTTTCCTTTTTTTTTAAAGAGTGAGTACAACTTCCCTCCTCTTATTGATCTCTTGAAAAATTTCTCATGTGTTGAATATTCTTGCCTATTCCTTACCCCAGGGCATTTTTCAGGGCAGGTGTCATTTAGAGCCCTGCAGTCCATGTGATTATTAAGCAACCATTAGCACTGGGTTTAAAGCTGCTGTTGTGGGAAAGAGCCACAAGGCGGCAGCATTATTACGTTCTCATCTCTTGTTACTAGGGCAACAGAATCTTCCTGGAGGTAGTGTTCCGAGGTTGTAAATTAGAGTGGAATGTGCTGGGACAAGCCCCCAGAAATTTATGTCTCCTTACTTAGGTTTGTTTTTTAAATTTAATTTCTATTTCTTATCGGAGTAAATTTGATTAGAGTGTTTTGATTGTCTGGCTGTACAGAAACTGCTCAATGATTACTACATATGTCTGTTCATCTTCGGATTCTGTTACCATGTATGTGATTACAGAATGTATATTTTAAAGGTATTGGTGATTATATAATTCATACAGTTTATCTGTTATATATTTTTATACACTTAACATACATTAGTATATGTATGTTAACCCCATAGTCCTAATTTACCCGTCCTCCCACCTTTCATTTTGGCTAACAATTAGTTTATTTCATAAGTCTGTGAGTGTCTTTTTCTGTGGAAATATGTTCATTGGTAGCAATCTTAGGATAACATGTATAAACGATATCATAGGATAATTGTCATACCCTTTTGACTTACTTAACCTTATATGATTATTTCTAGGCTCTACTGTAGTCCTGAAAACGGCATTGTTCATTTTTTCCCCGAGGCTACTATTCCATTCTGTCCATATACCACTTCTTCTCTGTCCATTCATCTGTTTATGGACATTTTTTTTGCTTCCATGTCTTTGCTATTTCAATATTGCTGCAGTGCACATTTGACTGCCTGTGTCTTTCCGATTCTGGTAGTCTTAGGTTATAAGCCCAAGAGGTGCCCTGCCGCATCATATGGTAGCTCAATTTTTACCTTTTCAAGCAGCTCCATTCAGTTTGCGTTAGTGCTGTTACCACTTTACATCCCACCAGCAGCTAGAAGGTACACAGTTCTCTACAACCCCTTCAGCATTTATAGTTTGTAGACATTTTGCTGATGGAAACGACTGGTGTGAGCTGAAACCTTTTTGAATTTGAATTTGCATGTGTCTAATAATTCATTCTACTGAGCTTTAGGCA
This sequence comes from Balaenoptera borealis, assembly GCF_965194805.1. Taxonomy (NCBI): domain Eukaryota; kingdom Metazoa; phylum Chordata; class Mammalia; order Artiodactyla; family Balaenopteridae; genus Balaenoptera; species Balaenoptera borealis. Next base: position 7,775 of record NW_028122657.1, on the reverse strand, counting down.
TGTCCTTTTTTTTCTTTTCCTTTTTTTTTAAAGAGTGAGTACAACTTCCCTCCTCTTATTGACTTCTTGAAAAATTTCTCATGTGTTGAATATTATTGCCTATTCCCTACCCCAGGGCATTTTTCAGGGCAGGTGTCATTTAGAGCCCTGCAGTCCATGTGACTATTAAGCAACCATTAGCACTGGGTTTAAAGCTGCTGTTGTGGGAAAGAGCCACAAGGCGGCAGCATTATTACGTTCTCATCTCTTGTTACTAGGGCAACAGAATCTTCCTGGAGGTAGTGTTCCGAGGTTGTAAATTAGAGTGGAATGTGCTGGGACAAGCCCCCAGAAGTTTATGTCTCCTTACTTAGGTTTGTTTTTTAAATTTAATTTCTATTTCTTATCTGAGTAAATTTGATTAGAGTGTTTTGATTGTCTGGCTGTACAGAAACTGCTCAATGATTCCTACATATGTCTGTTCATCTTGGGATTCTGTTACCATGTATGTGATTACAGAATGTATATTTTAAAGGTATTGGTGATTATATAATTCATACAGTTTATCTGTTATATGTTTTTATACACTTAACATACATTAGTATATGTATGTTAACCCCATAGTCCTAGTTTACCCATCCTCCCACCTTTCATTTTGTCTAACCATTAGTTTATTTCATAAGTCTGTGAGTGTCTTTTTCTGTGGAAATATGTTCATTGGTAGCTATCTTAGGATAACATGTATAAATGTTATCATAGGATATTTGTCGTACCCTTTTGAGTTACTTAACCTTATATGATTATTTCTAGGCTCAACTGTAGTCCTGAAAACGGCATTGTTCATTTTTTTCCCGAGGCTATTATTCTATTTGGTACGTATACCACTTCTCCTTTGTCCATTCATCTGTTTATGAACCTTTTTTCTGCTTCCATGTCTTGGCTATTTCAATATTGCTGCAGTGCTCATTTGCCTGCCTGTGTCTTTCCGATTCAGGTGGTCTTAGGTTATAGGCCCAAAAGGTGACCTGCCGCATCATATGGTAGCTCAATTTTTACCTTTTCAAGCAGCTCCATTCAGTTTGCGTTAGTGCTGTTACCACTTTACATCCCAGCAGCAGATAGAAGGTATACATTTCTCTAAAACCCCTTCAGCATTTATAGTTTGTAGACTTTTTGCTGATGGCCATTTGACTGGTGTGAGCTGAAACCTTTTTGGAGGTTGGATACGCATGTGGCGAATAATTCCTTATACTGATCTTTAGGCATATCCTTTTTCTTCTTTTCCTTTTTTTGTTAAAGTGTGAGTACAACTTCCCTCTTCATATTCACTTTTTGAAAAATTTCTCATGTGTTGAATTTTCTTGCGTATTCCCTACCCCAGGGCATTTTTTGAGGGCAGGTGTCATTTAGACCCCTGCAGTAGTTTTGACTATTAAGCAACCATTAGCACTGGGTTTAAAGCTGCTGTTGTGGGAAACAGCCACAAGGCGGCAGCATTATTATGTGCTCAACTCTTGTTACTATGGCAACAGAGTCTTCCTGGAGGTAGTGTTCCGAGGTTGTAAATTAGAGTGGAATGTGCTGGGACAAGCCTCCAGAAGTTTATGTCTCCTTACTTATGTTTGTTTTTTAAATTTAATTTCTATTTCTTATCGGAGTAAATTTGATTTTAGTGTTTTGATTGCCTGGCTGTACAGAATCTGCTCAATGATTCATACATATGTCTGTTCATCCTCGGGTCCTGTTACCATGTATGTGATTACAAAATGTATATTTTAAAGGTATTGGTGATTATATAATTCATACAGTTTATCTCTTATATGTTTTTATACACTTAACATACATTAGTATATGTATGTTAACCCCATAGTCCTAGTTAACCCATCCTCCCACCTTTCATTTTGGCTAACCATTAGTTTATTTGATAAGTCTGTGAGTGTCTTTTTCTGTGGAAATATGTTCATTGGTAGCAATCTTAGGATAACATGTATAAATGTTATCATAGGATATTTGTCGTACCCTTTTGAGTTACTTAACGTTATATGATTATTTCTAGGCTCAACTGTAGTCCTGAAAACGGCATTGTTCATTTTTTTCCCGAGGCTACTATTCTATTTGGTACGTATACCACTTCTTCTTTGTCCATTCATCTGTTTATGAACCTTTTTTCTGCTTCCATGTCTTGGCTATTTCAATATTGCTGCAGTGCTCATTTGCCTGCCTGTGTCTTTCCGATTCAGGTGGTCTTAGGTTATAGGCCCAAAAGGTGACCTGCCGCATCATATGGTAGCTCAATTTTTATCTTTTCAAGCAGCTCCATTCAGTTTGTGTTAGTGCTGTTACCACTTTACATCCCACCAGCAGCTAGAAGGTACACAGTTCTCTAAAACCCCTTCAGCATTTATAGTTTGTAGACATTTTGCTGATGGAAACGATTGGTGTGAGCTGAAACCTTTTTCCATTTGAATTTGCATGTGTCTAATAATTCATTCTACTGAGCTTTAGGCATGTCCTTTTTTTTCTTTTCCTTTTTTTTTAAAGAGTGAGTACAACTTCCCTCCTCTTATTGATTTCTTGAAAAATTTCTCATGTGTTGAATATTCTTGCCTATTCCTTACCCCAGGGCATTTTTCAGGGCAGGTGTCATTTAGAGCCCTGCAGTCCATGTGATTATTAAGCAACCATTAGCACTGGGTTTAAAGCTGCTGTTGTGGGAAAGAGCCACAAGGCGGCAGCATTATTACGTTCTCATCTCTTGTTACTAGGGCAACAGAATCTTCCTGGAGGTAGTGTTCCGAGGTTGTAAATTAGAGTGGAATGTGCTGGGACAAGCCCCCAGAAGTTTATGTCTCCTTACGTAGGTTTGTTTTTTAAATTTAATTTCTATTTCTTATCGGAGTAAATTTGATTAGAGTGTTTTGATTGTCTGGCTGTACAGAAACTGCTCAATGATTCCTACATATGTCTGTTCATCTTCGGATTCTGTTACCATGTATGTGATTACAGAATGTATATTTTAAAGGTATTGGTGATTATATAATTCATACAGTTTATCTGTTATATGTTTTTATACACTTAACATACATTAGTATATGTATGTTAACCCCATAGTCCTAATTTACCCGTCCTCCCACCTTTCATTTTGGCTAACAATTAGTTTATTTCATAAGTCTGTGAGTGTCTTTTTCTGTGGAAATATGTTCATTGGTAGCAATCTTAGGATAACATGTATAAATGATATCATAGGATAATTGTCATACCCTTTTGACTTACTTAACCTTATATGATTATTTCTAGGCTCTACTCTAGTCCTGAAAACGGCATTGTTCATTTTTTCCCCGAGGCTACTATTCCATTCTGTCCATATACCACTTCTTCTCTGTCCATTCATCTGTTTATGGACATTTTTTTTGCTTCCATGTCTTTGCTATTTCAGTATTGCTGCAGTGCACATTTGACTGCCTGTGTCTTTCCGATTCTGGTAGTCTTAGGTTATAAGCCCAAGAGGTGCCCTGCCGCATCATATGGTAGCTCAATTTTTACCTTTTCAAGCAGCTCCATTCAGTTTGCGTTAGTGCTGTTACCACTTTACATCCCACCAGCAGCTAGAAGGTACACAGTTCTCTAAAACCCCTTCAGCATTTATAGTTTATAGACATTTTGCTGATGGAAATGACTGGTGTGAGCTGAAACCTTTTTGAATTTGAATTTGCATGTGTCTAATAATTCCTTATACTGAGCTTTAGGCATGTCCTTTTTTTTCTTTTCCTTTTTTTTTAAAGAGTGAGTACAACTTCCCTCCTCTTATTGACTTCTTGAAAAATTTCTCATGTGTTGAATTTTCTTGCCTATTCCCTACCCCAGGGCATTTTTCAGGGCAGGTGTCATTTAGAGCCCTGCAGTCCTTGTGACTATTAAGCAACCATTAGCACTGGGTTTAATGTTGCTGTTGTGGGAAAGAGCCACAAGGCGGCAGCATTATTACGTTCTCATCTCTTGTTACTAGGGCAACAGAATCTTCCTGGAGGTAGTGTTCCGTGGTTGTAAATTAGAGTGGAATGTGCTGGGACGAGCCCCCAGAAGTTTATGTCTCCTTACTTATGTTTGTTTTTTAAATTTAATTCTATTTCTTTTTGGAGTAAATTTGATTAGAGTCTTTTGATTGTCTGGCTGTACAGAATCTGCTCAATGATTACTACATATGTCTGTTCATCTTCGGATTCTGTTACCATGTATGTGAATACAGAATGTATATTTTAAAGGTATTGGTGATTATATAATTCATATAGTTTATCTGTTATATGTTTATATGCATGTAACATACATTAGTATATTTATGTTAATCCCATAGTCCTAATTTACCCATCCTCCCCCCTTTCATTTTGGCTAACCATTAGTTTATTTCATAAGTCTGTGAGTGTCTTTTTCTGTGGAAATATGTTCATTGGTAGCAATCTTAGGATAACATGTATAAATGATATCATAGGATATTTGTCATACCCTTTTGACTTACTTAACCTTATATTATTATTTCTAGGCTCTACTGTAGTCCTGAAAACGGCATTGTTCATTTTTTTCCCGAGGCTACTATTCCATTCTGTCCATATACCACTTCTTCTCTGTCCATTCATCTGTTTATGGACCTTTTTTTGCTTCCATGTCTTGGCTATTTCAGTATTGCTGCAGTGCACATTTGACTGCCTGTGTCTTTCCGATTCTGGTGGTCTTAGGTTATAAGCCCGAGAGGTGCCCTGCCGCATCATATGGTAGCTCAATTTCTACCTTTTCAAGCGGCTCCATTCAGTTTGCGTTAGTGCTGTTACCACTTTACATCCCAGCAGCAGATAGAAGGTACACATTTCTCTAAAACACCTTCAGCATTTATAGTTTGTAGACTTTTGCTGATGGCCATTTGACTGTTGTGAGCTGAAACCTTTATGGAGGTTGGATACGCATGTGGCGAATAATTCCTTATACTGATCTTTAGGCATATCCTTTTTCTTCTTTTCCTTTTTTTGTTAAAGTGTGAGTACAACTTCCCTCTTCATATTCACTTTTTGAAAAATTTCTCATGTGTTGAATTTTCTTGCCTATTCCCTACCCAAGGGCACTTTTTGAGGGCAGGTGTCATTTAGACCCCTGCAGTCGTTGTGACTATTAAGCAACCATTAGCACTGGGTTTAAAGCTGCTGTTGTGGGAAACAGCCACAAGGCGGCAGCATTATTACGTTCTCAACTCTTGTTACTAGGGCAACAGAATCTTCCTGGAGGTAGTGTTCTGAGGTTGTAAATTAGAGTGGAATGTGCTGGGACAAGCCCCCAGAAGTTTATGTCTCCTTACTTATGTTTGTTTTTTAAATTTCATTTCTATTTCTTATCAGCGTAAATTTGATTAGAGTGTTTTGATTGCCTGGCTGTACAGGATCTGCTCAATGATTCATACATATGTCTGTTCATCTTCGGGTCCTGTTACCATGTATGTGATTACAAAATGTATATTTTAAAGGTATTGGTGATTATATAATTCATACAGTTTATCTGTTATATGTTGTTATACACTTAACATACATTAGTATATGTATGTTAACCCCATAGTCCTAATTTACCCATCCTCCCACCTTTCATTTTGCTAACCATTAGTTTATTTCATAAGTCTGTGAGTGTCTTTTTCTGTGGAAATATGTTCATTGGTAGCAATCTTAGGATAACATGTATAAATATTATCATAGGATATTTGTCGTACCCTTTTGAGTTAGTTAACCTTATATGATTATTTCTAGGCTCAACTGTAGTCCTGAAAACGGCGTTGTTCATTTTTTTCCCCAGGCTACTATTCTGTTTGGTACGTATACTACTTCTTCTTTGTCCATTCATCTGTTTATGAACCTTTTTTCTGCTTCCATGTCTTGGCTATTTCAATATTGCTGCAGTGCTCATTTGCCTGCCTGTGTCTTTCCGATTCAGGTGGTCTTAGGTTATAGGCCCAAAGGGTGACCTGCTGCATCATATGGTAGCTCAATTTTTACCTTGTCAAGAAGCTCCATTCAGTTTGCGTTAGTGCTGTTACCACTTTACATCCCACCAGCAGCTAGAAGGTACACAGTTCTCTAAAACCCCTTCAGCATTTATAGTTTATAGACATTTTGCTGATGGAAATGACTGGTGTGAGCTGAAACCTTTTTGAATTTGAATTTGCATGTGTCTAATAATTCCTTATACTGAGCTTTAGGCATGTCCTTTTTTTTCTTTTCCTTTTTTTTAAAGAGTGAGTACAACTTGCCTCTTCTTATTGACTTCTTGAAAAATTTCTCATGTGTTGAATTTTCTTGCCTATTCCCTACCCCAGGGCATTTTTCAGGGCAGGTGTCATTTAGAGCCCTGCAGTCCTTGTGACTATTAAGCAACTATTAGTACTGGGTTTAAAGCTGCTGTTGTGAGAAACAGCCACAAGGCCGCAGCATTATTACGTTCTCAACTCTTGTTACTACGGCAACAGAGTCTTCCTGGAGGTAGTGTTCCGAGGTTGTAAATTAGAGTGCAATGTGCTGGGACAAGCCCCCAGAAGTTTATGTCTCCTTACTTATGTTTGTTTTTTAAATTTAATTTCTATTTCTTATCAGAGTAAATTTGATTAGAGTGTTTTGATTGCCTGGCTGTACAGAATCTGCTCAACGATTCATACATATGTCTGTTCATCTTCGGGTCCTGTTACCATGTATGTGATTACAAAATGTATATTTTAAAGGTATTGGTGATTATATAATTCATACAGTTTATCTGTTATATGTTTTTATACACTTAACATAAATTAGTATATGTATGTTAACCCCATAGTCCTAATTTACCCATCCTCCCACCTTTCATTTTGGCTAACCATTAGTTTATTTGATAAGTCTGTGAGTGTCTTTTTCTGTGGAAATATGTTCATTGGTAGCAATCTTAGGATAACATGTATAAATGTTTTCATAGGATATTTGTCGTACCCTTTTGAGTTACTTAACCTTATATGATTATTTCTAGGCTCAACTGTAGTCCTGAAAACGGCATTGTTCATTTTTTTCCCGAGGCTACTATTCTATTTGGTACGTATACCACTTCTTCTTTGTCCATTCATCTGTTTATGAACCTTTTTTCTGCTTCCATGTCTTGGCTATTTCAATATTGCTGCAGTGCTCATTTGCCTGCCTGTGTCTTTCCGATTCAGGTGGTCTTAGGTTATAGGCCCAAAAGGTGACCTGCCGCATCATATGGTAGCTCAATTTTTATCTTTTCAGGCAGCTCCATTCAGTTTGCGTTAGTGCTGTTACCACTTTACATCCCACCAGCAGCTAGAAGGTACACAGTTCTCTAAAACCCCTTCAGCATTTATAGTTTGTAGACATTTTGCTGATGGAAACGACTGGTGTGAGCTGAAACCTTTTTGAATTTGAATTTGCATGTGTCTAATAATTCATTCTACTGAGCTTTAGGCATGTCCTTTTTTTTCTTTTCCTTTTTTTTTAAAGAGTGAGTACAACTTCCCTCCTCTTATTGACTTCTTGAAAAATTTCTCATGTGTTGAATATTATTGCCTATTCCCTACCCCAGGGCATTTTACAGGGCAGGTGTCATTTAGAGCCCTGCAGTCCATGTGACTATTAAGCAACCATTAGCACTGGGTTTAAAGCTGCTGTTGTGGGAAAGAGCCACAAGGCGGCAGCATTATTACGTTCTCATCTCTTGTTACTAGGGCAACAGAATCTTCCTGGAGGTAGTGTTCCGAGGTTGTAAATTAGAGTGGAATGTGCTGGGACAAG
>NW_028122658.1:102500-107500 GCF_965194805.1 Balaenoptera borealis | reverse complement strand
CCTATTTCTGCAAAAGGCCCGAGTCTCAGCTACGACAGATTCTCTGGATTTCTTGGCACATGGACTGACCCTCAATCTCCCATCCTGTCAGATCCTCCTTTGTACACACACCTCCACTGGAAGGGTTCTTTGGCCTCGTCCAGAAAACGAACAAGCAAGAACAAACACACAAACAGACTGAATTGATGTGTTGGTATTTGTTGGAAAGAAACATGCTCCTCTCACACACCTGAGGGCAGGAAGCGAAGGCAGGTTCTCAGCAGGAGGGGGACGGGGAACCTGAACCGAGGTCGGTCAGCGGTCCCCCCCAACTTCTCTCCCAGGTCACGTGGGCCTCCCCTCCCCGCCTCTCTCTGCGCCCCCCTGACCTGGTTCTGATATTTCACTTGGGAAACTTCTCTAGGCCGACCGAGATGCCAGCTTGCTGTCCTGCTGCTTCATGTCCATCTCTACCAGCCGTGCCCAAAAGGCACGTGAAATCATGGACAGCAAATAGCGCCCCCAGAGCTGTGTGTGTGTGTGTGTGTGTGTGTGTGTGTGTGTGTGTGTGTGTGTGTGTGTGTGTGTGCGTGCGCGCGCGCCAATTTTCCAGGAAGCGGTGAGGGAGCAAAGGGAGGGCTGGGTGAAGGAATCCTGGGTGCCCGTCATCGCACACCCCGCAGAGCACCATTTATTTCTATCTCCATGTCTGAAAGACACTTAGTCCTCATTTCAGCAACTTGATGGTGATTCCCCTTCTAAATACGTGACAAAACCTATGAAGTACTGGACTCATTGAATCTGTCACTGCTAACAGGGCCCAAGGAGTTTTCAATCGATGGCAGGAAAAGCAATGATCCTAAACCTAAAACTGCCAAGAATTCCTATAGATGGAGTTATCATGGACCGACTTCTGGTGATACGTGCCATGGGGGCTCCCATTTGACAAACCGGAATGGGATAGGTAGACCCAGTCATCCCATGTTTTACCTCAAGCTGGAGAAGCAGAGAATATCATCTAAAAGCCTACCTTCATGGCGTCTCAGTGCTCAGGGCTCTTCCTTCTCGGGGATCTTGTGTTCTGTAGGGATAATTCACGTGCTGGGGCAGTAGGTTCCCAATATCAGCTTGTGAAATGGATTAAATGATGTCTTCCTTTTAAAAAGATAAAGATTATTTGGAAAAGTTATTAATAGTGAACACATGATGTTATCCTCTCTGATCTATAAACTAGAGTTGACCGTTGAACAACCAACATGGAGGGTTACGGGTGCCGAGCCCACGCACTGAAAATCCATGGATAACTGCACAGTCAGGGCCCTGTATCTGCGCTTCCACCTCCGGGGACTCAGCAACCACAGATCCTGCAGTGCCATAGTGCACGGCTATGGGAAACATCCACCTATGAGTCTCACACACACACACGCACACACGCACATGCACAGGTTTCAACTTTGTTGTGTTTATTCTTGTGGCCACTCATCCTTGACATGTGCGTGCATACCTATTTGGACAGTAATGTAACAGGTAACCCCCATCACTTGTGTTCTACTTTTTTACTGACCATTGAAACTTAGTTCCTGATTGACCCTAGGGTTTGTAATTATGTTTACAACTTCATAAAAATAGAAAGTCCCTCACTGATCGACAGCGAGTGTATGAAAGGAAAATTGACCCATTCTGACTCAGGGCAACATTTCCTGGTTTTGAAAGACACACACCCATTCGGTAGTGCTTACATATGTCCAAGCACTGATCCACTGAAGTGGGGTTGCTTTCTTTCTTGGTACCAAACTTTGCATTCTCAAAATACTTCGCCATCTACCTATTTATGCTGTAGATTTGTAGTAATAGACAATCTCCAAACGTCTGAACCTTGTCTCAATCGTGGGGCTCACACATTCTTTATAGAGTCAGTATATTCCCAGCATTCATTTCTTGATGTGAACTAGGTGAGGAATTTGCCATTGTGACGTTAGAATTGGCACCTCCTTGGTGTGAGGACACCAAGGGATAAGGGACCACTGAAGAATGTCCTTCCTTCACCATGCTGAGACTATTTTATTCAGTGTGAATCCTCTCATGTCCTACAAGTGCTGGCTCCATGGCGAATGGGATTCTCCCATGCATTGCATCGGATTTCTTCTACAGCGGTGATTGTGTGGTCTGGCCCAAGACGACCGCCGGCTGTCCTCCTAGTAAAGCTTGTGCTGCCTTCCCTACCGCGTCAGGGATGCATCCCACTCTGAGCTGTCTGTGTGTGTTGAGGCTGGAGCGCCAACTGAAGGTTCTTCCACCGTGGTTCCAGGCTTAGGGTTTCTCCCCACATGATTTTCTTCGGCTTAAAGAGGGTAATTTCTGGCTGAAGGCTCTACCTCACTGATCTCAGACACAGGGTTTCTGCTGTGTGTGACTTCTCTGGTGTTTACAAGGACGAGTGCACTGGGTAATGACTTACAAGATGTGTCAGGAAAACTACTTTCTCAGGGGAGTCTGCGGTGGGCATTACCTGCCCTTCTCCCCTAGTGGCCAGGCTTCTCTCCACACTGACTCGAATGAGCCTGGAGCCCACCTGGATTCAGGACTCTGGGAAATCCTCTTGCATCCTCCTCATCTCTCCTCCTGCTCCAGCTGTGAAAGCACATCTGATTGGTGCAGCCGATAACGTGTTTCGTGGGAAACATGGACCTGGATTTGGAGCCCTGCGTTGGAACCTGCGTGTGGTCTTCAGGTTCACGTCAGGAGGAGGAGCGAGGCGAAGGAACGTTAAAGAGCAGCACGGGGGGGGGGGGGGGGGGGGGAGGGCGTCCTGAGCACACGGGGAAGGGCGTCCTGAGCACACGGGGAAGGGCGTCCTGAGCACGGGGAAGTACGCCCAGCCCTTCCCCAGAGCAGGAGGGACGCTGACTTTGGGCTCAGGTATTCAGGAACTGTCTGCTGATGCTCAGGTCCCAGACCAGAAACAGACTGTGAAATCCTTTGTTTTTCTAACGAGGGTGAATCCATTGTTCCATAGTGGATCGAACATTATTTTCAAAAAACCATATTCAATAACATCAGCTCCCTCGGAAGGCCAACCACCCCCCACCCCACCCCCCAACCCCACCCCCCATCCCCATGAACTCTCTTTTAAAGGGAAAATGTCTGCTATGATGACGAGTGTTGTGCCAAACTCTGCCACGGTTTCAAGAGCAGAGGAGCTGGTTAGGAACTACCTATCACGTTGATCCATCCACTGGATGCAGGCGTGCCATGAGGTGAGTGTCCTGCACTGTTCTGAGTGTTAGATATGGAGCAGAAAGGAAGACGTGTGATTGTGGCCAGAAATTGTCCATCCTGGTGGGATCCTGAAAAAAAAAAAATTAAAAAGAAAGAAAGAAAGAAAGAAGCACATCCCCTTCAGGCAGATGTGGATGCTCTGTAAGTGTATAGGCATCGGCGTGGTGGGGGGCAGAATACGCAAAGCTCCTCTGGGTAATCTTTTATCAGATAAATGGCTGTGGACAGACTCACCCATGGACACCAGATAACTGAGGTCCTCCAGCAGCACAGCTCTAGACAGCATCCCCTGGAATTTGCTCATCAGGGCGCACTCTTCCTGGGTGAAGGTCGCACACACCCTTGAGACTCACTGATATTTAAAGACATGGTGGATATTCTGGCTCGGCCTGCGCCATCCCCACAATGTCCAAAAGTGACGGTCGAGATGACAAAACCGGAGAAAGACAGGTGTGTCTATCGCAAGCTCAGACACTGTTTGAGGTGCAGTTGACTATTCCCCTGGGTTGACTTGGCACGTGCCTTTCAGATGCATCACGGAGATACGCACACTCCTGACTCAGGGTGACCTCATCGCAAGGGGATATGACATGAGGGGCGTTGAGCAATAACCCGGACCTTCCACACACACACACACACACACACACACACACACACACACGCACACGCACACGCACACGCACACGCACACGCACACACACACCCCACCCCCACCCCCCCACCCCCCCCCCCCACACACAAAAGAGGCTCGCGGGAGTAAAAGATTAACGTTACCTCTGTTGACACCCACGACTGTACCTAGTTGTCACGAGACAGGAAGCTCAACTGTACATTTAACCCTTATCTGTTCCTGTGCTTTCTTGCAGAAAATCCTCGTGCGCTTCTTTCGCCTCGTGGAAGCGCTTGCTATTCCCCATAGGTAGCCACCGTGGAACCAGCTGCTGCTGATCCAAGAATGTGGAGGATTTCCGGAAATGATCAGTGATCCCGAGACAGACTCTCCCTTCCGTGATCAAAGCGACTCGACTCGGGGAGCTGTCTCTCGCCTCCCCCCCACCCCCCCCCCCACATCCCCCCCCACCCCCCCACCCCGCACACCGCCTTCTCCCTTGTGTACAAGCTATGTCTTTCAATTAAAACGTTTTGCCTTGTTAGCCTTAGAGTCTTGTGGAAGCGATCTTCATTTCTATGGTACTGCTGTGCAAGAATCTGGAAAGGGCCCGGTAACGGGTATGTCTGTAGCTCCCTCCTAGAGCTGGCCTGTGTCTACGTACGGATCCGAGTGCCACAGTTAACTTGTGAAAGAGCTCTCTTGAACTGGCTTAGAAGGAAGCACTCCCGAATTCAGTCCACTAGAAAGGGACCCGCCCGAAGGTTTTTGCAAGTTCACGTGATCTAGGATGAACCCTTCAGCCGAGATATAGCCAAGGTCAAGGGATGGGTTTTATGAAACTAGGCAGGTCTTTAGCGTGATCAGCATTCGAGGTCAACCTTTTCTTCTATCTACGTCGACCCCAAATCCAATAAGTTCACGGGAGTGAACCGAATTCGTCAGCAAGAAAAAGAACTTGGGGGGTGATGGCTGACGTCGTCTAAAGTCTCAGGAGATGTTCACGGGTCATCTCATCGTCATGGGATTTAGAACAAGTGATTTCGATAGCTCTAGGTGGAGGAACTCCTTAAGAAAGGTTATGTGTTGTGGTATGTATGTCTACTTAAAAACAGTTTCTCCCAGACCTTTG
>NW_028122658.1:92500-95000 GCF_965194805.1 Balaenoptera borealis | reverse complement strand
GGCGCACCCGGCCCTTCAGCGTGCCCACGTGGGTCCCGGTCGGCGGACGCGACTTTTTCTCACCCTGCCCCGCCCCCTCCTCCACCGCGAGTCCCGGCCGGGGGGTGGGGACCGGCCCGAGCCGTACTGGGTGGCCCGGATAGGGCGGCCTGGGCCCGGGCGCGGTCCCTCGTGGGGCCCGCTCGTCGGAGGCGGCCGAGTGGGATATTTCTTTTTCTCTAACCAAGTCCTCGCCCGGAGAGAGACTCGGAGGGACCGGTACCTGCCCGCGCGGGCGAACCGGGGAGGGCGACCCCGGCCCGCTCGCTGCCTCTCCCACGTTTTCCCGCCCCTCCCGCCCCGCCCCCACTTTGCCACCACGCTCCTCGGGTCGACCAGGTGGCCCCGAGGGCTCCGGGACTGGTGTGGATGGGGAAGGGTTGGGGACAGGTGGCGGGACCGAGGTCCCGGGGACCCCCCCTGCGATTCGTGGATGGGCCCCGCTGCCGGGCGTCGTGATTTTTTTCGCCCGAAATGGGCCTTTTTTGCCACCAGATAGGTGCTGACACGGTCTTCCCTGGCGTCTGTCGCTGAGGACTTTGGGACTCCGGACGCATGCAGGGCTCTGGGCTTGGGACTGCCGCCTGGCACCCGAACCGGCCCTTGCCGCTTGAGCCGCCCGCCTGGGCCTGCGCGCCGGCTCTCGTGTGTGCGCCCGGCTGACCCGGCCCGCGGTGCCGCCTCCGGTCTCTGGCTCACCTGAGGGCGGCGGGGCGAGGTGGCGCGTGGGTCTTCTACCCCGTGTGACTCCCACCCCCCGCCGCAGGCACCCGGTGGTGGCTGAGACGACCCCACCCCGCAGGCTCCGTGCCACGTGTCAGGCGTTCTCCTCGCGGGGTCGTCGGCCACTGTTGCCTGAGAGCCAGAAAAGGAGGTGGGGGGGCTGCCTGCCTGCCTGCCTGCCTGCCTGCCTGCCTGCCTGCCGGTGAGGCTGAAGCAGGCTCCTCGGATGATGGTCCTCACCGTGCCCCTCTCCTTCGGGACTTTCTGGCCCCTGGCTCGCTGGATTGACTGATCGATGTGGTGCTGTCGCGCTCTCCTGGGCCGGACCTAAGTCGCGCCAGACGAGGGACGGACGTTCCTGGCGAACGGGACCGCTCTTCTCGTTCTGTCCGCGGGCCCCTCGCCTCTCTTTTCACGCCCTCCCGGCCTGTCGAGGGGGTGTGTGGAAGGGCAGGGGTGGTGGTCTCCGGCCCTGACCCTCGGTCTCCTGCCCCCTGCCTCACGGGGCGGGCGGGTCCGTGGTCCTCGGACGCAGCAGACACTCTCGCTTCGCCTCCTTGGCGTGTGCCTCGCGAGCGGTCCTCCCCGCGTCGGTGGGGGGGGGCCGTCCCGCCGCTGCGCTGCGCGCCCCTGCTGGCGCGTGAGCGTGCCTTGCTTGGCCGTCGGTGGTGCCCCTGGAGCGCTCCAGGTTGTCCCTCAGGTGCCCGAGGCCGAGCGGTGGTGTCGTTCCCTTTTCCCAGCGTGCTCCTCGGGTCCCCGCCGCGGTGGTGTGTCCCCTGAGTGGCTCTCTTGGCGGGGGTCGAGACGGTAAGGGAGGCGTGCCTCTGTTCCCCCCCTCGGTGGGGGGCCGGGTGCCGCCTCGTCGCGGTCGTCCTCCCACGGCTGTGCGGTGGGGGGGATCGTGTTGGGTCGGGGGGCGGCTGAGGTTGTGCCCCCGGCTGCGGCCGCGAGCGCTCCTGTGAGCCGTGTGCTTACCCATACCGCAGACCCCCCCCCCCCACACACACACCCCGTCCATTCGTGGACTGGGCGGCTTGTGGAGCCGCCTCCGCGGGCCCAAAGGGGAGACGATGGGTGGGGGATGATGCACCCTCGGTGAGAAAGCCTTCTCTAGCGATCCGAGAGGGAGCCTTGGGGTACCGGACCCCCCAGCCGCTGCCCCTCCCAAGCGTGCAGTCGCCACGGTGGCGTCTGCCAGAGCACGTGGGCAGAGCCCCTCGCCTTCGCGGGAGGGCTTGCGCCGGCCCCGCGGTGGGGCCGTGCGCCGCTCTTTGCCTACCGCGGCCCGCGCCTCCCCCCTCTGAGTCGGGGGAGGGTCCCGCCAGGCCGGCGTCCGGCGTGGGGCCGCGTGTGCGTGTGTGCGTGTGCGTGTGCGGTGACCCCCGTGGTGAGCTCAAGGGGGCGGGGACGCCCGGACGTCCCGACTCCCCAGTCCCGCAGCCACGAGGAGCCCGTCGCGCCTGCCCGCACCGCGAGTCGCAGCCGGCGGCGGTGTGTGGGCGCGGTGCGGGTCGCCTCGCTCGGGAGCGTTGCCCTGGGGCGCGAGCCCCGGCGGTCGGACTTGGATGAAGGCGGACCTGGCGGGGACAGAGGGGTTGAGTTTGGGTGGACGGGTTCCTCCGTGGCACGCGGGGGAGACCGTCGCACGCAGGGCCTGGCGGCGGGGCCGGGTCGCGGGGAGGCCCCAGGGTGGCTGGGGCCGGCCGGCGTCTCAGGCGTCGTGGGACCGCCCTCGTGT
>NW_028122658.1:65000-75000 GCF_965194805.1 Balaenoptera borealis | reverse complement strand
GAACTGAAGAAGAAGCTTCTCTCTCTGCCTAGCAAGTCTTTCCTTGGGATGTTGGTGACATGGCTAACGAAGCACTGTTTCACAGTGACCTATCAGATTAAGTGCTTTACAATCTTTTGGATATTTTGGACACATTTGCCCAAAAATTGAAGGACAGATGAAGTCCTTTGGGCTTCGAACGCACTTTGAGATAGGATCCAGGAGGAGAGGCCCTCAAAATAGCTCAAAAATGTGTTCTCTCTCCTGAGAAATGAGAGAGATGAAACTGAGTAAGTTTCTTGGAGAGGTTCGATGACACGGGAGAGTGTTGTCAAAGAGGAAGGAACAACGTGAAGTCTTCTTTGGCTTGTGTCTGTACACCGATGTGTTCTAACTGTTCCAGAATGATGGGATCTTTCTTCCCGGAAGTCTTCTCTGCCCTGGCATAAAGTGTTGTCTGTTATCGTCAAAATGGAGGCTCACACGAAAGGGGCTGAACCCAGTATCAGGGAGATGTTCTAACCGACTTTCACGCCAAGGCAGTAACAACAGCCTGTGGAAAGATGGTGGGGGTGGCGGGCACACGTGGATCAAGTCCATTCTGTCCTTTCAACAGCCGGTCGGGGTCATGGCAGACGGGAGACGGTGGCCCAGCCGGTTGCTCCCTGGCCAACCTCCCCCCTCCCCCACATCTTGCATTCCTTCACCCGCCCGTGGTGCCTCCAAGATGACTCCAACTGTAAATAGACATTGGCAGGAAGACCTTCTACAGTCTACCGGCAACGTCTGACCTGTCATGCTTGTAACCCTGGGGGGGAAAAATCATTTTTCTCTATGGAAAGAAAACCTCCTCTCTCTGGATCCTCTGAACCCCAGCCACTGGACTTCATTCCACTGCCACTTAGTAGGGGTCATCCAAACATCCTTGTATGTTTTCCGTGTGGGTTGAAGTCTTCCCTCGCTGCAAGCCTGATGTCCTCACCGTGGCACAGAGACTGTTAACAAAACAAAATGTGTTTGCCACTTGGGGTCTACCTTCCACAGCCTCCCGTGTGATCAGATCAAGGCACCCGCTTCTCTGGGAAAATCCTACAATCCTTCACAAAAGCTCTTGTAAACTTTTTGGAACCGTCACTCGTCCAGTCACCCTCAATCATCAGGCAAGGTCGGCAGGACCGATGGAAAAACTGGACTCCAAGAAGAACAAGAATGACTTACATGGGGTTGAATGAACTGATGAATAGGACGACAACGTGTATGACTACTTGTGTAAAACAGGACTGCTTGGGGAAGCGGGGGATAGATAACTTAGGAAGTTGAGATGAACATATACACATTACTGTACATAAAATAGGTAATCAACAAACACCTCCTACTATATAGCACAGGAAACTCTACTCACTACTTTGTAATAACGTATGAGAGAAAAGAATCTGAAAAAGAATATCTATATAAAGTATTTTGATATATATATATAAAGAAAGAGAGAGAGAGAGAGAGAGAGAGAGAGAGAAACAGAGAGAGAGAGAGAGAGAGAGAGAGAGAGAGGAGAGAGAGAGGGGGAGAGAGGGAGCGATTAGGACTGATTGTTAAATCTTTTGTTTTCCAGATACAAGGAAAAACAAAAACAAACAAACAAAACCCAATTTTCTTCTTTTATTTTTAAAGGGGGACGTCCATTTGGTAACTCATACCTCTGTCAGCAGGATAGAATCACTGATCTTTTTCTCCCTACTTTCCTTAATTCAGAAACTCTCAGTGAGGCTTCTTATTTCCCTGGCAATAGAGTTATTCGCATATGTTACTTGGAGGCCAAAATTATGTTTCCATAAAACGGGGATACACACTTGTGGATGTGAAATTCTGGTGCTACTCACTTCCCTTAGGGAGTTGTTCTTAATCTGAAAACTGGACTGCATCCCGAAGTTTTTTGAGTTCCCTCCAATATCTGGCTATGACTCTCTCCGTGAACGTTTGCCATTTTCTCCCACCCTTTTGACTTGGCATCACTGAGAACTAAAACGGCCCTTTGCCTGAAGCCCTGCAAACGGAAGCTAGAGAACTTGACGAAAACCTTAGAGAAACGGCCACAACGGCTCCTATGGAAAAAGTCCTCGTTCCTGTTTCTGTGAGAGCCACTCCGAAATTTGAACCAAACACCCGACGACATCATCAGAGTTATTTCAAACTTCTAAAGTTGCTTCGACCCTGACATCTAGATCTAGAAATCTCCTTGACTCAGACACACACACACACACACACACACACACACACACACACACACACACACACACACACACACACACACACACAGTCACCAGCTCAGCTTTAATATGTTCCAAGGAACTTTCAGAGGAGGGAACTGTTGGGCTCCAGAGTAGGCCGCCCCAAAATGTGCCTCCATGCTCTATTGATTATTTTGAATTCAAGTGACTTAAGAACCGGCCAGCACAAGAGGGACACACTGGCCCTCCTTTCTGTCCTCCTGCGGAGGAAGATCTCAAGTGAAGACGTCTGCTTTCACGCGTGTCCATGATTCTCAAATGGTGTAGTGGGGTTTCCTGGGTTAGGAAAAGGAGGGGACTCCTTTTGCCTGGAAAAACGGCCTGTTTCTCACACATCCTCCTCCCATCCCTTCCTCTCTCCCTCCTTCCCTCCCTGCAGTTTGGAGGGGGCAGCCTAAGGGTGGGGGAAACTGGGGAAAGAAAAAAGAAAAAGCCATTCATTAAAGAGAAGCTCGAGGCAAAGTCAAACGCTCCGACTTGACCGGAGAGCTTTCTGCATTTGAATGGAGCGATTGAACGAGGCCCTGCCGAATGAATCGTCCGGACCTCCCCTCCCCCGCTCCTGGCAAAGGTCAGTCCAGGGGACTTAGGAAGGAGCGCTGGAGAAGGAACAGGGGTGGGGGTGGGGGTGGGGGCGGGAACAACAGACAATAGCCGCTGCCTGCCTGCCTGCCTGCCTGCCCGCCCGCCGGGCTGAGGCCTGAGGGCTGAGGGCCACCCTGGCTCCTGCAACACAATCCCTTCCAGGAAACTGCTGTGATGACTATTTGGCAGTGAATGATCAAATCTGAACTCTCTTGGCCTATTTCTGCAAAAGGCCCGAGTCTCAGCTACGACAGATTCTCTGGATTTCTTGGCACATGGACTGACCCTCAATCTCCCATCCTGTCAGATCCTCCTTTGTACACACACCTCCACTGGAAGGGTTCTTTGGCCTCGTCCAGAAAACGAACAAGCAAGAACAAACACACAAACAGACTGAATTGATGTGTTGGTATTTGTTGGAAAGAAACATGCTCCTCTCACACACCTGAGGGCAGGAAGCGAAGGCAGGTTCTCAGCAGGAGGGGGACGGGGAACCTGAACCGAGGTCGGTCAGCGGTCCCCCCCAACTTCTCTCCCAGGTCACGTGGGCCTCCCCTCCCCGCCTCTCTCTGCGCCCCCCTGACCTGGTTCTGATATTTCACTTGGGAAACTTCTCTAGGCCGACCGAGATGCCAGCTTGCTGTCCTGCTGCTTCATGTCCATCTCTACCAGCCGTGCCCAAAAGGCACGTGAAATCATGGACAGCAAATAGCGCCCCCAGAGCTGTGTGTGTGTGTGTGTGTGTGTGTGTGTGTGTGTGTGTGTGTGTGTGTGTGTGTGTGTGCGTGCGCGCGCGCCAATTTTCCAGGAAGCGGTGAGGGAGCAAAGGGAGGGCTGGGTGAAGGAATCCTGGGTGCCCGTCATCGCACACCCCGCAGAGCACCATTTATTTCTATCTCCATGTCTGAAAGACACTTAGTCCTCATTTCAGCAACTTGATGGTGATTCCCCTTCTAAATACGTGACAAAACCTATGAAGTACTGGACTCATTGAATCTGTCACTGCTAACAGGGCCCAAGGAGTTTTCAATCGATGGCAGGAAAAGCAATGATCCTAAACCTAAAACTGCCAAGAATTCCTATAGATGGAGTTATCATGGACCGACTTCTGGTGATACGTGCCATGGGGGCTCCCATTTGACAAACCGGAATGGGATAGGTAGACCCAGTCATCCCATGTTTTACCTCAAGCTGGAGAAGCAGAGAATATCATCTAAAAGCCTACCTTCATGGCGTCTCAGTGCTCAGGGCTCTTCCTTCTCGGGGATCTTGTGTTCTGTAGGGATAATTCACGTGCTGGGGCAGTAGGTTCCCAATATCAGCTTGTGAAATGGATTAAATGATGTCTTCCTTTTAAAAAGATAAAGATTATTTGGAAAAGTTATTAATAGTGAACACATGATGTTATCCTCTCTGATCTATAAACTAGAGTTGACCGTTGAACAACCAACATGGAGGGTTACGGGTGCCGAGCCCACGCACTGAAAATCCATGGATAACTGCACAGTCAGGGCCCTGTATCTGCGCTTCCACCTCCGGGGACTCAGCAACCACAGATCCTGCAGTGCCATAGTGCACGGCTATGGGAAACATCCACCTATGAGTCTCACACACACACACGCACACACGCACATGCACAGGTTTCAACTTTGTTGTGTTTATTCTTGTGGCCACTCATCCTTGACATGTGCGTGCATACCTATTTGGACAGTAATGTAACAGGTAACCCCCATCACTTGTGTTCTACTTTTTTACTGACCATTGAAACTTAGTTCCTGATTGACCCTAGGGTTTGTAATTATGTTTACAACTTCATAAAAATAGAAAGTCCCTCACTGATCGACAGCGAGTGTATGAAAGGAAAATTGACCCATTCTGACTCAGGGCAACATTTCCTGGTTTTGAAAGACACACACCCATTCGGTAGTGCTTACATATGTCCAAGCACTGATCCACTGAAGTGGGGTTGCTTTCTTTCTTGGTACCAAACTTTGCATTCTCAAAATACTTCGCCATCTACCTATTTATGCTGTAGATTTGTAGTAATAGACAATCTCCAAACGTCTGAACCTTGTCTCAATCGTGGGGCTCACACATTCTTTATAGAGTCAGTATATTCCCAGCATTCATTTCTTGATGTGAACTAGGTGAGGAATTTGCCATTGTGACGTTAGAATTGGCACCTCCTTGGTGTGAGGACACCAAGGGATAAGGGACCACTGAAGAATGTCCTTCCTTCACCATGCTGAGACTATTTTATTCAGTGTGAATCCTCTCATGTCCTACAAGTGCTGGCTCCATGGCGAATGGGATTCTCCCATGCATTGCATCGGATTTCTTCTACAGCGGTGATTGTGTGGTCTGGCCCAAGACGACCGCCGGCTGTCCTCCTAGTAAAGCTTGTGCTGCCTTCCCTACCGCGTCAGGGATGCATCCCACTCTGAGCTGTCTGTGTGTGTTGAGGCTGGAGCGCCAACTGAAGGTTCTTCCACCGTGGTTCCAGGCTTAGGGTTTCTCCCCACATGATTTTCTTCGGCTTAAAGAGGGTAATTTCTGGCTGAAGGCTCTACCTCACTGATCTCAGACACAGGGTTTCTGCTGTGTGTGACTTCTCTGGTGTTTACAAGGACGAGTGCACTGGGTAATGACTTACAAGATGTGTCAGGAAAACTACTTTCTCAGGGGAGTCTGCGGTGGGCATTACCTGCCCTTCTCCCCTAGTGGCCAGGCTTCTCTCCACACTGACTCGAATGAGCCTGGAGCCCACCTGGATTCAGGACTCTGGGAAATCCTCTTGCATCCTCCTCATCTCTCCTCCTGCTCCAGCTGTGAAAGCACATCTGATTGGTGCAGCCGATAACGTGTTTCGTGGGAAACATGGACCTGGATTTGGAGCCCTGCGTTGGAACCTGCGTGTGGTCTTCAGGTTCACGTCAGGAGGAGGAGCGAGGCGAAGGAACGTTAAAGAGCAGCACGGGGGGGGGGGGGGGGGGGGGAGGGCGTCCTGAGCACACGGGGAAGGGCGTCCTGAGCACACGGGGAAGGGCGTCCTGAGCACGGGGAAGTACGCCCAGCCCTTCCCCAGAGCAGGAGGGACGCTGACTTTGGGCTCAGGTATTCAGGAACTGTCTGCTGATGCTCAGGTCCCAGACCAGAAACAGACTGTGAAATCCTTTGTTTTTCTAACGAGGGTGAATCCATTGTTCCATAGTGGATCGAACATTATTTTCAAAAAACCATATTCAATAACATCAGCTCCCTCGGAAGGCCAACCACCCCCCACCCCACCCCCCAACCCCACCCCCCATCCCCATGAACTCTCTTTTAAAGGGAAAATGTCTGCTATGATGACGAGTGTTGTGCCAAACTCTGCCACGGTTTCAAGAGCAGAGGAGCTGGTTAGGAACTACCTATCACGTTGATCCATCCACTGGATGCAGGCGTGCCATGAGGTGAGTGTCCTGCACTGTTCTGAGTGTTAGATATGGAGCAGAAAGGAAGACGTGTGATTGTGGCCAGAAATTGTCCATCCTGGTGGGATCCTGAAAAAAAAAAAATTAAAAAGAAAGAAAGAAAGAAAGAAGCACATCCCCTTCAGGCAGATGTGGATGCTCTGTAAGTGTATAGGCATCGGCGTGGTGGGGGGCAGAATACGCAAAGCTCCTCTGGGTAATCTTTTATCAGATAAATGGCTGTGGACAGACTCACCCATGGACACCAGATAACTGAGGTCCTCCAGCAGCACAGCTCTAGACAGCATCCCCTGGAATTTGCTCATCAGGGCGCACTCTTCCTGGGTGAAGGTCGCACACACCCTTGAGACTCACTGATATTTAAAGACATGGTGGATATTCTGGCTCGGCCTGCGCCATCCCCACAATGTCCAAAAGTGACGGTCGAGATGACAAAACCGGAGAAAGACAGGTGTGTCTATCGCAAGCTCAGACACTGTTTGAGGTGCAGTTGACTATTCCCCTGGGTTGACTTGGCACGTGCCTTTCAGATGCATCACGGAGATACGCACACTCCTGACTCAGGGTGACCTCATCGCAAGGGGATATGACATGAGGGGCGTTGAGCAATAACCCGGACCTTCCACACACACACACACACACACACACACACACACACACACGCACACGCACACGCACACGCACACGCACACGCACACACACACCCCACCCCCACCCCCCCACCCCCCCCCCCCACACACAAAAGAGGCTCGCGGGAGTAAAAGATTAACGTTACCTCTGTTGACACCCACGACTGTACCTAGTTGTCACGAGACAGGAAGCTCAACTGTACATTTAACCCTTATCTGTTCCTGTGCTTTCTTGCAGAAAATCCTCGTGCGCTTCTTTCGCCTCGTGGAAGCGCTTGCTATTCCCCATAGGTAGCCACCGTGGAACCAGCTGCTGCTGATCCAAGAATGTGGAGGATTTCCGGAAATGATCAGTGATCCCGAGACAGACTCTCCCTTCCGTGATCAAAGCGACTCGACTCGGGGAGCTGTCTCTCGCCTCCCCCCCACCCCCCCCCCCACATCCCCCCCCACCCCCCCACCCCGCACACCGCCTTCTCCCTTGTGTACAAGCTATGTCTTTCAATTAAAACGTTTTGCCTTGTTAGCCTTAGAGTCTTGTGGAAGCGATCTTCATTTCTATGGTACTGCTGTGCAAGAATCTGGAAAGGGCCCGGTAACGGGTATGTCTGTAGCTCCCTCCTAGAGCTGGCCTGTGTCTACGTACGGATCCGAGTGCCACAGTTAACTTGTGAAAGAGCTCTCTTGAACTGGCTTAGAAGGAAGCACTCCCGAATTCAGTCCACTAGAAAGGGACCCGCCCGAAGGTTTTTGCAAGTTCACGTGATCTAGGATGAACCCTTCAGCCGAGATATAGCCAAGGTCAAGGGATGGGTTTTATGAAACTAGGCAGGTCTTTAGCGTGATCAGCATTCGAGGTCAACCTTTTCTTCTATCTACGTCGACCCCAAATCCAATAAGTTCACGGGAGTGAACCGAATTCGTCAGCAAGAAAAAGAACTTGGGGGGTGATGGCTGACGTCGTCTAAAGTCTCAGGAGATGTTCACGGGTCATCTCATCGTCATGGGATTTAGAACAAGTGATTTCGATAGCTCTAGGTGGAGGAACTCCTTAAGAAAGGTTATGTGTTGTGGTATGTATGTCTACTTAAAAACAGTTTCTCCCAGACCTTTGGGGTCACTTTAGAAACTTTAGAGTTGGCATAAGTGGAATGATGGGGAATTCGTGGAACGTCTAGATCGTTTCCAGAGATAACCTATGGAAACGTTCTTGGCTCAACAAGTCTCAGTGGACCTACTTCTGTCTCCTTATTACAGAAGGAACTGTAAAACTCAAACTAACTGTAAAACTAAAGATGTTTCGATGTATGACTCCACACCTCTGGCATCACTTTGGGGGAAAGAAATTTTGAAAAAGTGACGCTGTGTGAAAATGTATGCTTCTAGACATGATGGAATGGAATCATCCATTTGCCGGTCCAGAAACACTGGTGTCACGGACCCCGTTCACCGTGGCTTCCTAGTTCCTGTTCATGACCGATTCAGGTTTCTAAGCGTTCTGAATTCTGATTGTCTTTTTCTTGTTTTCTTCTCCATTCTTGTCTCAAAGAACTTTACGTTCCAAAAATATATTTTACCTACCAAATCACAGATTGTCCGTTTGTTACAAAAACTTTTAGGTTGAGAGATTTTCTCTTTCTTTCTTTCTTTTTCTTTCTTTCTTTCTTTCTTTTTCTTTCTTTCTTTCTTTTTCTTTCTTTCTTTCTTTCTTTCTTTCTTTCTTTCTTTCTTTCTTTCTTTTCTTTCTTTTCTTTTCTTTCTTCTCTCTCTCTCTCTCTCTCTCTCTCTCTCTCTCTCTCTCTCTTTCTTTCTTTCTTCCCCCAAGTCTGTGCATTGTGTTTCTTTCACTTTGTTCTGTTCCTAGGTACTAAGGATTTCTTTTTAATGTCATTAGCTTAAATAAGGGGCTTTGCATTTTTTGGCGAAAGCACCAGAAAAGTATTTTCTCATTAAGGGTCGGAATGTTGTTTGCCGGTGATGAGGCTCTCCTTCTGCCAGATGACTGACGATTGGATGGAGGAATAAAGTACACATGAGTATGTTCACGAACACTTACTGACGTTTCAGAGGACCTTAAATTAAAAACAGAGACCCTGGGCTTTCCTGGTGGCGCAGTGGTTGAGAATCTGCCTGCTGATGCAGGGGACACGGGTTCGGGCCCTGGTCTGGGAAGATCCCACATGTCGCGGAGCAACTAGGCCCGTGAGCCACAATTACTGAGCCTGCGCATCTGGAGCCTGTGCTCCGCGCAACAAGAGAGGCCGCGATAGTGAAGAGGCCCGCCTACCGCGGTGAAGAGTGGCCCCCGCTTGCCGCAACTGGAGAAGGCCCTTGCACAGAAACGAAGACCCAACACAGCCAAGAATAAAATTTTTTTAAAAATTAAAAAAACAACAACAACAACAACAACAACAGAGACCCCCTCACCTCCTCCCTCCCCGCCCTGTAAAATTCATCTGAAGTGGAGAAAAAAACCTTGTTAAAAATCCTTTTCCTTTTCGTTCCATCAACATGGTGCATGGATTTCCTAGCAGAAACTTAAGCGAGGTGCATGTTCATCATTCAGCAGAATTCTAATTTTCTAGTTCTAAGGAAAACTACTAAAACGAATGAGGATAACACCTTCCCATGCAATCCTTAGGGAAAGCTCCCACCCAATTTAATGAAAGGAAACTTGGTTTGGAAACAAACGAGTCTTCATTTGGCGACCTTTGGTAGAAATGAGGTGAGGGAGGGAGGGAGGGGGGCAGAGAGAGAAGGAGGGAGGGAGGGAGAGAGAGAGAGAGAGAGAGAGAGAGAGAGAGAGAGAGAGAGAGAGAGAGAGAGAGAGAGAGAGAGAGGTGTCTCACTTTCCATGGTTCCAGTGTGTACACATTTCAATGACTAGGTGAAATCGCACCAAGAGCCTAACTACGTGTTTCGAATGTCAGTTTCCACAATTGATGAACGGTAGCTGCGTGAAGTCCAAAGTTTGCTGCTGCCTGTTCAGTCTGCAATGACTCCACAAATAACAAACGTGCGTGCCCCGTGTCCAGTGACCGATCCTCTT
>NW_028122658.1:57500-60000 GCF_965194805.1 Balaenoptera borealis | reverse complement strand
GACCGCCTGGCCTGGTCGACCAGCATCCGACCGCGCCCCTCCGGCCGCGGGGACCGACCCGGCCATCCGACCCGACCTGGGCCGGGCCGCCGCAGTGGGAAGGGAGAGGGTCTTTCGCGCCCTCCGGAGCGCCTGTGGATGGATGGGCGGTCGGGCCTTCTCCTGGCTCACCCTTTGGAGCGTTCGTTCCCCGACCCCCTCCCCACCCCCTCCCTCCCCGGGTCCCCACAGCGCCCCGCTCCGGAGGTGGGGACCGGCCCGGGCCCGTGCGTTTAGGCCGGTGGAGGGCGCGACGGGCTCGGTGGTGGGCGCGCGTGGGTCCCGGTGGTCGGATTCATTCTGACCGATGTTTTTCCGAGTCGGACGCCAGAGGTGGGGACCGGACCGGCCTGGGCCGCGAGGGGTGACCCGGAGAGACCGGCACGGGCCAACACGGGTGCGGTCCCTCGTGGGCTCCGGTCGCCTGGGAGGCGCCTCCCTGGGAAAATGTTTCCAAGTCCCCCTGGGTCCGGGGACGTGGACGGACCGGGCCCTGCTCGCGCGGGTGGCCGGGCCGGGGAGGGGAGGGCGCACCCGGCCCTTCAGCGTGCCCACGTGGGTCCCGGTCGGCGGACGCGACTTTTTCTCACCCTGCCCCGCCCCCTCCTCCACCGCGAGTCCCGGCCGGGGGGTGGGGACCGGCCCGAGCCGTACTGGGTGGCCCGGATAGGGCGGCCTGGGCCCGGGCGCGGTCCCTCGTGGGGCCCGCTCGTCGGAGGCGGCCGAGTGGGATATTTCTTTTTCTCTAACCAAGTCCTCGCCCGGAGAGAGACTCGGAGGGACCGGTACCTGCCCGCGCGGGCGAACCGGGGAGGGCGACCCCGGCCCGCTCGCTGCCTCTCCCACGTTTTCCCGCCCCTCCCGCCCCGCCCCCACTTTGCCACCACGCTCCTCGGGTCGACCAGGTGGCCCCGAGGGCTCCGGGACTGGTGTGGATGGGGAAGGGTTGGGGACAGGTGGCGGGACCGAGGTCCCGGGGACCCCCCCTGCGATTCGTGGATGGGCCCCGCTGCCGGGCGTCGTGATTTTTTTCGCCCGAAATGGGCCTTTTTTGCCACCAGATAGGTGCTGACACGGTCTTCCCTGGCGTCTGTCGCTGAGGACTTTGGGACTCCGGACGCATGCAGGGCTCTGGGCTTGGGACTGCCGCCTGGCACCCGAACCGGCCCTTGCCGCTTGAGCCGCCCGCCTGGGCCTGCGCGCCGGCTCTCGTGTGTGCGCCCGGCTGACCCGGCCCGCGGTGCCGCCTCCGGTCTCTGGCTCACCCGAGGGCGGCGGGGCGAGGTGGCGCGTGGGTCTTCTACCCCGTGTGACTCCCACCCCCCGCCGCAGGCACCCGGTGGTGGCTGAGACGACCCCACCCCGCAGGCTCCGTGCCACGTGTCAGGCGTTCTCCTCGCGGGGTCGTCGGCCACTGTTGCCTGAGAGCCAGAAAAGGAGGTGGGGGGGCTGCCTGCCTGCCTGCCTGCCTGCCTGCCTGCCTGCCTGCCTGCCGGTGAGGCTGAAGCAGGCTCCTCGGATGATGGTCCTCACCGTGCCCCTCTCCTTCGGGACTTTCTGGCCCCTGGCTCGCTGGATTGACTGATCGATGTGGTGCTGTCGCGCTCTCCTGGGCCGGACCTAAGTCGCGCCAGACGAGGGACGGACGTTCCTGGCGAACGGGACCGCTCTTCTCGTTCTGTCCGCGGGCCCCTCGCCTCTCTTTTCACGCCCTCCCGGCCTGTCGAGGGGGTGTGTGGAAGGGCAGGGGTGGTGGTCTCCGGCCCTGACCCTCGGTCTCCTGCCCCCTGCCTCACGGGGCGGGCGGGTCCGTGGTCCTCGGACGCAGCAGACACTCTCGCTTCGCCTCCTTGGCGTGTGCCTCGCGAGCGGTCCTCCCCGCGTCGGTGGGGGGGGGCCGTCCCGCCGCTGCGCTGCGCGCCCCTGCTGGCGCGTGAGCGTGCCTTGCTTGGCCGTCGGTGGTGCCCCTGGAGCGCTCCAGGTTGTCCCTCAGGTGCCCGAGGCCGAGCGGTGGTGTCGTTCCCTTTTCCCAGCGTGCTCCTCGGGTCCCCGCCGCGGTGGTGTGTCCCCTGAGTGGCTCTCTTGGCGGGGGTCGAGACGGTAAGGGAGGCGTGCCTCTGTTCCCCCCCTCGGTGGGGGGCCGGGTGCCGCCTCGTCGCGGTCGTCCTCCCACGGCTGTGCGGTGGGGGGGATCGTGTTGGGTCGGGGGGCGGCTGAGGTTGTGCCCCCGGCTGCGGCCGCGAGCGCTCCTGTGAGCCGTGTGCTTACCCATACCGCAGACCCCCCCCCCCACACACACACCCCGTCCATTCGTGGACTGGGCGGCTTGTGGAGCCGCCTCCGCGGGCCCAAAGGGGAGACGATGGGTGGGGGATGATGCACCCTCGGTGAGAAAGCCTTCTCTAGCGATCCGAGAGGGAGCCTTGGGGTACCGGACCCCCCAGCCGCTGCCCCTCCCAAG
>NW_028122658.1:30000-37500 GCF_965194805.1 Balaenoptera borealis | reverse complement strand
CTCCAATATCTGGCTATGACTCTCTCCGTGAACGTTTGCCATTTTCTCCCACCCTTTTGACTTGGCATCACTGAGAACTAAAACGGCCCTTTGCCTGAAGCCCTGCAAACGGAAGCTAGAGAACTTGACGAAAACCTTAGAGAAACGGCCACAACGGCTCCTATGGAAAAAGTCCTCGTTCCTGTTTCTGTGAGAGCCACTCCGAAATTTGAACCAAACACCCGACGACATCATCAGAGTTATTTCAAACTTCTAAAGTTGCTTCGACCCTGACATCTAGATCTAGAAATCTCCTTGACTCAGACACACACACACACACACACACACACACACACACACACACACACACACACACACACACACACACACACACAGTCACCAGCTCAGCTTTAATATGTTCCAAGGAACTTTCAGAGGAGGGAACTGTTGGGCTCCAGAGTAGGCCGCCCCAAAATGTGCCTCCATGCTCTATTGATTAT
This sequence comes from Balaenoptera borealis, assembly GCF_965194805.1. Classification (NCBI taxonomy): domain Eukaryota; kingdom Metazoa; phylum Chordata; class Mammalia; order Artiodactyla; family Balaenopteridae; genus Balaenoptera; species Balaenoptera borealis. The sequence continues at coordinate 37,021 of NW_028122658.1, read as the reverse complement.
TTTGAATTCAAGTGACTTAAGAACCGGCCAGCACAAGAGGGACACACTGGCCCTCCTTTCTGTCCTCCTGCGGAGGAAGATCTCAAGTGAAGACGTCTGCTTTCACGCGTGTCCATGATTCTCAAATGGTGTAGTGGGGTTTCCTGGGTTAGGAAAAGGAGGGGACTCCTTTTGCCTGGAAAAACGGCCTGTTTCTCACACATCCTCCTCCCATCCCTTCCTCTCTCCCTCCTTCCCTCCCTGCAGTTTGGAGGGGGCAGCCTAAGGGTGGGGGAAACTGGGGAAAGAAAAAAGAAAAAGCCATTCATTAAAGAGAAGCTCGAGGCAAAGTCAAACGCTCCGACTTGACCGGAGAGCTTTCTGCATTTGAATGGAGCGATTGAACGAGGCCCTGCCGAATGAATCGTCCGGACCTCCCCTCCCCCGCTCCTGGCAAAGGTCAGTCCAGGGGACTTAGGAAGGAGCGCTGGAGAAGGAACAGGGGTGGGGGTGGGGGTGGGGGCGGGAACAACAGACAATAGCCGCTGCCTGCCTGCCTGCCTGCCTGCCCGCCCGCCGGGCTGAGGCCTGAGGGCTGAGGGCCACCCTGGCTCCTGCAACACAATCCCTTCCAGGAAACTGCTGTGATGACTATTTGGCAGTGAATGATCAAATCTGAACTCTCTTGGCCTATTTCTGCAAAAGGCCCGAGTCTCAGCTACGACAGATTCTCTGGATTTCTTGGCACATGGACTGACCCTCAATCTCCCATCCTGTCAGATCCTCCTTTGTACACACACCTCCACTGGAAGGGTTCTTTGGCCTCGTCCAGAAAACGAACAAGCAAGAACAAACACACAAACAGACTGAATTGATGTGTTGGTATTTGTTGGAAAGAAACATGCTCCTCTCACACACCTGAGGGCAGGAAGCGAAGGCAGGTTCTCAGCAGGAGGGGGACGGGGAACCTGAACCGAGGTCGGTCAGCGGTCCCCCCCAACTTCTCTCCCAGGTCACGTGGGCCTCCCCTCCCCGCCTCTCTCTGCGCCCCCCTGACCTGGTTCTGATATTTCACTTGGGAAACTTCTCTAGGCCGACCGAGATGCCAGCTTGCTGTCCTGCTGCTTCATGTCCATCTCTACCAGCCGTGCCCAAAAGGCACGTGAAATCATGGACAGCAAATAGCGCCCCCAGAGCTGTGTGTGTGTGTGTGTGTGTGTGTGTGTGTGTGTGTGTGTGTGTGTGTGTGTGTGTGTGCGTGCGCGCGCGCCAATTTTCCAGGAAGCGGTGAGGGAGCAAAGGGAGGGCTGGGTGAAGGAATCCTGGGTGCCCGTCATCGCACACCCCGCAGAGCACCATTTATTTCTATCTCCATGTCTGAAAGACACTTAGTCCTCATTTCAGCAACTTGATGGTGATTCCCCTTCTAAATACGTGACAAAACCTATGAAGTACTGGACTCATTGAATCTGTCACTGCTAACAGGGCCCAAGGAGTTTTCAATCGATGGCAGGAAAAGCAATGATCCTAAACCTAAAACTGCCAAGAATTCCTATAGATGGAGTTATCATGGACCGACTTCTGGTGATACGTGCCATGGGGGCTCCCATTTGACAAACCGGAATGGGATAGGTAGACCCAGTCATCCCATGTTTTACCTCAAGCTGGAGAAGCAGAGAATATCATCTAAAAGCCTACCTTCATGGCGTCTCAGTGCTCAGGGCTCTTCCTTCTCGGGGATCTTGTGTTCTGTAGGGATAATTCACGTGCTGGGGCAGTAGGTTCCCAATATCAGCTTGTGAAATGGATTAAATGATGTCTTCCTTTTAAAAAGATAAAGATTATTTGGAAAAGTTATTAATAGTGAACACATGATGTTATCCTCTCTGATCTATAAACTAGAGTTGACCGTTGAACAACCAACATGGAGGGTTACGGGTGCCGAGCCCACGCACTGAAAATCCATGGATAACTGCACAGTCAGGGCCCTGTATCTGCGCTTCCACCTCCGGGGACTCAGCAACCACAGATCCTGCAGTGCCATAGTGCACGGCTATGGGAAACATCCACCTATGAGTCTCACACACACACACGCACACACGCACATGCACAGGTTTCAACTTTGTTGTGTTTATTCTTGTGGCCACTCATCCTTGACATGTGCGTGCATACCTATTTGGACAGTAATGTAACAGGTAACCCCCATCACTTGTGTTCTACTTTTTTACTGACCATTGAAACTTAGTTCCTGATTGACCCTAGGGTTTGTAATTATGTTTACAACTTCATAAAAATAGAAAGTCCCTCACTGATCGACAGCGAGTGTATGAAAGGAAAATTGACCCATTCTGACTCAGGGCAACATTTCCTGGTTTTGAAAGACACACACCCATTCGGTAGTGCTTACATATGTCCAAGCACTGATCCACTGAAGTGGGGTTGCTTTCTTTCTTGGTACCAAACTTTGCATTCTCAAAATACTTCGCCATCTACCTATTTATGCTGTAGATTTGTAGTAATAGACAATCTCCAAACGTCTGAACCTTGTCTCAATCGTGGGGCTCACACATTCTTTATAGAGTCAGTATATTCCCAGCATTCATTTCTTGATGTGAACTAGGTGAGGAATTTGCCATTGTGACGTTAGAATTGGCACCTCCTTGGTGTGAGGACACCAAGGGATAAGGGACCACTGAAGAATGTCCTTCCTTCACCATGCTGAGACTATTTTATTCAGTGTGAATCCTCTCATGTCCTACAAGTGCTGGCTCCATGGCGAATGGGATTCTCCCATGCATTGCATCGGATTTCTTCTACAGCGGTGATTGTGTGGTCTGGCCCAAGACGACCGCCGGCTGTCCTCCTAGTAAAGCTTGTGCTGCCTTCCCTACCGCGTCAGGGATGCATCCCACTCTGAGCTGTCTGTGTGTGTTGAGGCTGGAGCGCCAACTGAAGGTTCTTCCACCGTGGTTCCAGGCTTAGGGTTTCTCCCCACATGATTTTCTTCGGCTTAAAGAGGGTAATTTCTGGCTGAAGGCTCTACCTCACTGATCTCAGACACAGGGTTTCTGCTGTGTGTGACTTCTCTGGTGTTTACAAGGACGAGTGCACTGGGTAATGACTTACAAGATGTGTCAGGAAAACTACTTTCTCAGGGGAGTCTGCGGTGGGCATTACCTGCCCTTCTCCCCTAGTGGCCAGGCTTCTCTCCACACTGACTCGAATGAGCCTGGAGCCCACCTGGATTCAGGACTCTGGGAAATCCTCTTGCATCCTCCTCATCTCTCCTCCTGCTCCAGCTGTGAAAGCACATCTGATTGGTGCAGCCGATAACGTGTTTCGTGGGAAACATGGACCTGGATTTGGAGCCCTGCGTTGGAACCTGCGTGTGGTCTTCAGGTTCACGTCAGGAGGAGGAGCGAGGCGAAGGAACGTTAAAGAGCAGCACGGGGGGGGGGGGGGGGGGGGGAGGGCGTCCTGAGCACACGGGGAAGGGCGTCCTGAGCACACGGGGAAGGGCGTCCTGAGCACGGGGAAGTACGCCCAGCCCTTCCCCAGAGCAGGAGGGACGCTGACTTTGGGCTCAGGTATTCAGGAACTGTCTGCTGATGCTCAGGTCCCAGACCAGAAACAGACTGTGAAATCCTTTGTTTTTCTAACGAGGGTGAATCCATTGTTCCATAGTGGATCGAACATTATTTTCAAAAAACCATATTCAATAACATCAGCTCCCTCGGAAGGCCAACCACCCCCCACCCCACCCCCCAACCCCACCCCCCATCCCCATGAACTCTCTTTTAAAGGGAAAATGTCTGCTATGATGACGAGTGTTGTGCCAAACTCTGCCACGGTTTCAAGAGCAGAGGAGCTGGTTAGGAACTACCTATCACGTTGATCCATCCACTGGATGCAGGCGTGCCATGAGGTGAGTGTCCTGCACTGTTCTGAGTGTTAGATATGGAGCAGAAAGGAAGACGTGTGATTGTGGCCAGAAATTGTCCATCCTGGTGGGATCCTGAAAAAAAAAAAATTAAAAAGAAAGAAAGAAAGAAAGAAGCACATCCCCTTCAGGCAGATGTGGATGCTCTGTAAGTGTATAGGCATCGGCGTGGTGGGGGGCAGAATACGCAAAGCTCCTCTGGGTAATCTTTTATCAGATAAATGGCTGTGGACAGACTCACCCATGGACACCAGATAACTGAGGTCCTCCAGCAGCACAGCTCTAGACAGCATCCCCTGGAATTTGCTCATCAGGGCGCACTCTTCCTGGGTGAAGGTCGCACACACCCTTGAGACTCACTGATATTTAAAGACATGGTGGATATTCTGGCTCGGCCTGCGCCATCCCCACAATGTCCAAAAGTGACGGTCGAGATGACAAAACCGGAGAAAGACAGGTGTGTCTATCGCAAGCTCAGACACTGTTTGAGGTGCAGTTGACTATTCCCCTGGGTTGACTTGGCACGTGCCTTTCAGATGCATCACGGAGATACGCACACTCCTGACTCAGGGTGACCTCATCGCAAGGGGATATGACATGAGGGGCGTTGAGCAATAACCCGGACCTTCCACACACACACACACACACACACACACACACACACACACGCACACGCACACGCACACGCACACGCACACGCACACACACACCCCACCCCCACCCCCCCACCCCCCCCCCCCACACACAAAAGAGGCTCGCGGGAGTAAAAGATTAACGTTACCTCTGTTGACACCCACGACTGTACCTAGTTGTCACGAGACAGGAAGCTCAACTGTACATTTAACCCTTATCTGTTCCTGTGCTTTCTTGCAGAAAATCCTCGTGCGCTTCTTTCGCCTCGTGGAAGCGCTTGCTATTCCCCATAGGTAGCCACCGTGGAACCAGCTGCTGCTGATCCAAGAATGTGGAGGATTTCCGGAAATGATCAGTGATCCCGAGACAGACTCTCCCTTCCGTGATCAAAGCGACTCGACTCGGGGAGCTGTCTCTCGCCTCCCCCCCACCCCCCCCCCCACATCCCCCCCCACCCCCCCACCCCGCACACCGCCTTCTCCCTTGTGTACAAGCTATGTCTTTCAATTAAAACGTTTTGCCTTGTTAGCCTTAGAGTCTTGTGGAAGCGATCTTCATTTCTATGGTACTGCTGTGCAAGAATCTGGAAAGGGCCCGGTAACGGGTATGTCTGTAGCTCCCTCCTAGAGCTGGCCTGTGTCTACGTACGGATCCGAGTGCCACAGTTAACTTGTGAAAGAGCTCTCTTGAACTGGCTTAGAAGGAAGCACTCCCGAATTCAGTCCACTAGAAAGGGACCCGCCCGAAGGTTTTTGCAAGTTCACGTGATCTAGGATGAACCCTTCAGCCGAGATATAGCCAAGGTCAAGGGATGGGTTTTATGAAACTAGGCAGGTCTTTAGCGTGATCAGCATTCGAGGTCAACCTTTTCTTCTATCTACGTCGACCCCAAATCCAATAAGTTCACGGGAGTGAACCGAATTCGTCAGCAAGAAAAAGAACTTGGGGGGTGATGGCTGACGTCGTCTAAAGTCTCAGGAGATGTTCACGGGTCATCTCATCGTCATGGGATTTAGAACAAGTGATTTCGATAGCTCTAGGTGGAGGAACTCCTTAAGAAAGGTTATGTGTTGTGGTATGTATGTCTACTTAAAAACAGTTTCTCCCAGACCTTTGGGGTCACTTTAGAAACTTTAGAGTTGGCATAAGTGGAATGATGGGGAATTCGTGGAACGTCTAGATCGTTTCCAGAGATAACCTATGGAAACGTTCTTGGCTCAACAAGTCTCAGTGGACCTACTTCTGTCTCCTTATTACAGAAGGAACTGTAAAACTCAAACTAACTGTAAAACTAAAGATGTTTCGATGTATGACTCCACACCTCTGGCATCACTTTGGGGGAAAGAAATTTTGAAAAAGTGACGCTGTGTGAAAATGTATGCTTCTAGACATGATGGAATGGAATCATCCATTTGCCGGTCCAGAAACACTGGTGTCACGGACCCCGTTCACCGTGGCTTCCTAGTTCCTGTTCATGACCGATTCAGGTTTCTAAGCGTTCTGAATTCTGATTGTCTTTTTCTTGTTTTCTTCTCCATTCTTGTCTCAAAGAACTTTACGTTCCAAAAATATATTTTACCTACCAAATCACAGATTGTCCGTTTGTTACAAAAACTTTTAGGTTGAGAGATTTTCTCTTTCTTTCTTTCTTTTTCTTTCTTTCTTTCTTTCTTTTTCTTTCTTTCTTTCTTCTTTCTTTCTTTCTTTCTTTCTTTCTTTCTTTCTTTCTTTCTTTCTTTCTTTTTCTTTCTTTTCTTTTCTTCTCTCTCTCTCTCTCTCTCTCTCCCTCTCTCTCTCTCTCTCTCTTTCTTTCTTTCTTCCCCCAAGTCTGTGCATTGTGTTTCTTTCACTTTGTTCTGTTCCTAGGTACTAAGGATTTCTTTTTAATGTCATTAGCTTAAATAAGGGGCTTTGCATTTTTTGGCGAAAGCACCAGAAAAGTATTTTCTCATTAAGGGTCGGAATGTTGTTTGCCGGTGATGAGGCTCTCCTTCTGCCAGATGACTGACGATTGGATGGAGGAATAAAGTACACATGAGTATGTTCACGAACACTTACTGACGTTTCAGAGGACCTTAAATTAAAAACAGAGACCCTGGGCTTTCCTGGTGGCGCAGTGGTTGAGAATCTGCCTGCTGATGCAGGGGACACGGGTTCGGGCCCTGGTCTGGGAAGATCCCACATGTCGCGGAGCAACTAGGCCCGTGAGCCACAATTACTGAGCCTGCGCATCTGGAGCCTGTGCTCCGCGCAACAAGAGAGGCCGCGATAGTGAAGAGGCCCGCCTACCGCGGTGAAGAGTGGCCCCCGCTTGCCGCAACTGGAGAAGGCCCTTGCACAGAAACGAAGACCCAACACAGCCAAGAATAAAATTTTTTTAAAAATTAAAAAAACAACAACAACAACAACAACAACAGAGACCCCCTCACCTCCTCCCTCCCCGCCCTGTAAAATTCATCTGAAGTGGAG
>NW_028122658.1:22500-25000 GCF_965194805.1 Balaenoptera borealis | reverse complement strand
TGCCCCTCTGGGCAGCCCGTGCCAGCCTCCCCGGGCACCGCCGGCGTCTCCGTGGGATTTCCCCCCGCCCAGGAATCGCGTGGGGAGTGCGTCTCCTCCGAGGCAGCCTCCCGGCGACATCTTCCCGGCTTCCCCCGCCCCCCCACCCCGTCTGCTGCCGGGGTCGCGCCGTGTCGTGCCGACCCGGGAGCTAGCTCCGAGACGGACGCCTCGGGGCCGCGCCAGACGCCCGCCGCCTCGCCCCGGGCTGAGCTCGGGCGTTTGGGCGGCCCGGCGGCGCTGCAGCGTCCTCGGTGGCCGGCCGGCGACCGGGATCCGGCCCGGGGACGTTGGAGCCGGTTGTCGGGAGCCACCTGGCGGCCGCTTTTATATTGTCCCTTGTCTCTGGAGCTTCGGCGGCGACCTTCGTGAGGGCTGTGACTCGGCCGCCGGGCCCGAGGCAGAGTTCCGGGAGCCAGGCGACGCTGGTGGCGACTGTCCCGGTGGCGCCCAGGCGTGGGCGCCTCCTGCTGTCGCTTGAGATTGGGCGTGCAGGTCTGTGAGGGTGTGACCGTCGCCGCGCTCTCGAGCCGGCTTGAGGGACCGCCTGGCCTGGTCGACCAGCATCCGACCGCGCCCCTCCGGCCGCGGGGACCGACCCGGCCATCCGACCCGACCTGGGCCGGGCCGCCGCAGTGGGAAGGGAGAGGGTCTTTCGCGCCCTCCGGAGCGCCTGTGGATGGATGGGCGGTCGGGCCTTCTCCTGGCTCACCCTTTGGAGCGTTCGTTCCCCGACCCCCTCCCCACCCCCTCCCTCCCCGGGTCCCCACAGCGCCCCGCTCCGGAGGTGGGGACCGGCCCGGGCCCGTGCGTTTAGGCCGGTGGAGGGCGCGACGGGCTCGGTGGTGGGCGCGCGTGGGTCCCGGTGGTCGGATTCATTCTGACCGATGTTTTTCCGAGTCGGACGCCAGAGGTGGGGACCGGACCGGCCTGGGCCGCGAGGGGTGACCCGGAGAGACCGGCACGGGCCAACACGGGTGCGGTCCCTCGTGGGCTCCGGTCGCCTGGGAGGCGCCTCCCTGGGAAAATGTTTCCAAGTCCCCCTGGGTCCGGGGACGTGGACGGACCGGGCCCTGCTCGCGCGGGTGGCCGGGCCGGGGAGGGGAGGGCGCACCCGGCCCTTCAGCGTGCCCACGTGGGTCCCGGTCGGCGGACGCGACTTTTTCTCACCCTGCCCCGCCCCCTCCTCCACCGCGAGTCCCGGCCGGGGGGTGGGGACCGGCCCGAGCCGTACTGGGTGGCCCGGATAGGGCGGCCTGGGCCCGGGCGCGGTCCCTCGTGGGGCCCGCTCGTCGGAGGCGGCCGAGTGGGATATTTCTTTTTCTCTAACCAAGTCCTCGCCCGGAGAGAGACTCGGAGGGACCGGTACCTGCCCGCGCGGGCGAACCGGGGAGGGCGACCCCGGCCCGCTCGCTGCCTCTCCCACGTTTTCCCGCCCCTCCCGCCCCGCCCCCACTTTGCCACCACGCTCCTCGGGTCGACCAGGTGGCCCCGAGGGCTCCGGGACTGGTGTGGATGGGGAAGGGTTGGGGACAGGTGGCGGGACCGAGGTCCCGGGGACCCCCCCTGCGATTCGTGGATGGGCCCCGCTGCCGGGCGTCGTGATTTTTTTCGCCCGAAATGGGCCTTTTTTGCCACCAGATAGGTGCTGACACGGTCTTCCCTGGCGTCTGTCGCTGAGGACTTTGGGACTCCGGACGCATGCAGGGCTCTGGGCTTGGGACTGCCGCCTGGCACCCGAACCGGCCCTTGCCGCTTGAGCCGCCCGCCTGGGCCTGCGCGCCGGCTCTCGTGTGTGCGCCCGGCTGACCCGGCCCGCGGTGCCGCCTCCGGTCTCTGGCTCACCCGAGGGCGGCGGGGCGAGGTGGCGCGTGGGTCTTCTACCCCGTGTGACTCCCACCCCCCGCCGCAGGCACCCGGTGGTGGCTGAGACGACCCCACCCCGCAGGCTCCGTGCCACGTGTCAGGCGTTCTCCTCGCGGGGTCGTCGGCCACTGTTGCCTGAGAGCCAGAAAAGGAGGTGGGGGGGCTGCCTGCCTGCCTGCCTGCCTGCCTGCCTGCCTGCCTGCCTGCCGGTGAGGCTGAAGCAGGCTCCTCGGATGATGGTCCTCACCGTGCCCCTCTCCTTCGGGACTTTCTGGCCCCTGGCTCGCTGGATTGACTGATCGATGTGGTGCTGTCGCGCTCTCCTGGGCCGGACCTAAGTCGCGCCAGACGAGGGACGGACGTTCCTGGCGAACGGGACCGCTCTTCTCGTTCTGTCCGCGGGCCCCTCGCCTCTCTTTTCACGCCCTCCCGGCCTGTCGAGGGGGTGTGTGGAAGGGCAGGGGTGGTGGTCTCCGGCCCTGACCCTCGGTCTCCTGCCCCCTGCCTCACGGGGCGGGCGGGTCCGTGGTCCTCGGACGCAGCAGACACTCTCGCTTCGCCTCCTTGGCGTGTGCCTCGCGAGCGGTCCTCCCCG
>NW_028122658.1:0-5000 GCF_965194805.1 Balaenoptera borealis | reverse complement strand
TTAGCGGTTGGCTAAGTGCCCTGACAGGGTGAAACCTCAGCGAGTGTCTACATCATCTCCACATAAGATAAAATACTGAACTGTTCATGGCTCCACAAGTCTAAGGGTCTCCCTGCTTTGGACCTTTTACGGAGGAGAGACTGAGCATGTTTGGTTCCATGCCTAGATAGATCTTGTGCTTTAGGGAAAGACTGTACTAGGTAGGAGCCTAGACTTCTACAAACTATTCCATGTTCACACTGTTCACTGTGGTTGGCTTCCTTACTTTCACTGAAGAGGAAAAAAAAAAAAAAAAAAAAAAGACAGTGTCCAAGGACGAGGCATTCTAAAGAAGGAACGTGTGTGGTCCAAGCTACCTGATGTCGCCATCGTCACGGTAGGAAGAGGACTTTTTTTTGGGGGGGGAGGGGGGAGGCAAAGTAGAAGGTGTATGGAGATAAGGTTTGGGGGAAGGAGAAAGAGATTTTTGTCCTAAAGGTAGTCATTTCTCAATGGAAAAGAAAGAAAACAAGGGACAAGCTAAAAATGGGCACAGACAATTGGAAAAGGTGTGTGAAGAAAAGTGTCTTTGGAAAGGAATTGGATCCGTGGTCAGGACTGGATAAGATGAGGGTGGATTCAAAGACAGAAATGAGTTTTCGTATCAACATGAAACCAGTGCAAAATTAGAATTTAGTTGTCTCTCTCTGTTAAAAGGACCAGGTTTGGGTTTAGGGTTTGGGTTTTTCTTCTATCGGTCTGCTCTGCCCATCATGAGAGATTAGATTAGATTAGGAAAGGTTTTTTTCCTTTATCTTTAAGGAGAGAGAGAAAGAAAGAAAGAGAGAGAGAGAGAGAGAGAGAGAGAGAGAGAGAGAGAGAGAGAGAGAGAGAGAGAGAGAGAGAGAGAGAGAGAGAGAGAGAGAGAGAGAGAGAGAGAGAGAGAGAGAGAGAGAGAGAGAGAGAGAGAAAGAAAGAGAGAGAGAGAGAGAAAGAAAGAGAGAGAGAGAAAGAGAGAGAGAAAGAAAGAAAGAGAGAGAGAAAGAAAGAGAGAGAGAGAGAGAAGAAGAAAGAAAGAAAGAAAGAAAGAAAGAAAGAAAGAAAGAAAGAAAGAAAGAAAGAAAGAAAGAAAAGCTTATGTCTTTGTCAAAAGTCATCACTTATTTTCTAGGTTGCCTTTATCAGGTCTTGGAGGACTCACATCAACTTAGTCCTCTCGATATTCAAAGAACCAGGTTTGGCTCAGAACTGAAGAAGAAGCTTCTCTCTCTGCCTAGCAAGTCTTTCCTTGGGATGTTGGTGACATGGCTAACGAAGCACTGTTTCACAGTGACCTATCAGATTAAGTGCTTTACAATCTTTTGGATATTTTGGACACATTTGCCCAAAAATTGAAGGACAGATGAAGTCCTTTGGGCTTCGAACGCACTTTGAGATAGGATCCAGGAGGAGAGGGCCCTCAAAATAGCTCAAAAATGTGTTCTCTCTCCTGAGAAATGAGAGAGATGAAACTGAGTAAGTTTCTTGGAGAGGTTCGATGACACGGGAGAGTGTTGTCAAAGAGGAAGGAACAACGTGAAGTCTTCTTTGGCTTGTGTCTGTACACCGATGTGTTCTAACTGTTCCAGAAATGATGGGATCTTTCTTCCCGGAAGTCTTCTCTGCCCTGGCATAAAGTGTTGTCTGTTATCGTCAAAATGGAGGCTCACACGAAAGGGGCTGAACCCAGTATCAGGGAGATGTTCTAACCGACTTTCACGCCAAGGCAGTAACAACAGCCTGTGGAAAGATGGTGGGGGTGGCGGGGCACACGTGGATCAAGTCCATTCTGTCCTTTCAACAGCCGGTCGGGGCTATGGCAGACGGGAGACGGTGGCCCAGCCGGTTGCTCCCTGGCCAACCTCCCCCCTCCCCCACATCTTGCATTCCTTCACCCGCCCGTGGTGCCTCCAAGATGACTCCAACTGTAAATAGACATTGGCAGGAAGACTTCTACAGTCTACCGGCAACGTCTGACCTGTCATGCTTGTAACCCTGGGGGGGAAAAATCATTTTTCTCTATGGAAAGAAAACCTCCTCTCTCTGGATCCTCTGAACCCCAGCCACTGGACTTCATTCCACTGCCACTTAGTAGGGGTCATCCAAACATCCTTGTATGTTTTCCGTGTGGGTTGAAGTCTTCCCTCGCTGCAAGCCTGATGTCCTCACCGTGGCACAGAGACTGTTAACAAAACAAAATGTGTTTGCCACTTGGGGTCTACCTTCCACAGCCTCCCGTGTGATCAGATCAAGGCACCCGCTTCTCTGGGAAAATCCTACAATCCTTCACAAAAGCTCTTGTAAACTTTTTGGAACCGTCACTCGTCCAGTCACCCTCAATCATCAGGCAAGGTCGGCAGGACCGATGGAAAAACTGGACTCCAAGAAGAACAAGAATGACTTACATGGGGTTGAATGAACTGATGAATAGGACGACAACGTGTATGACTACTTGTGTAAAACAGGACTGCTTGGGGAAGCGGGGGATAGATAACTTAGGAAGTTGAGATGAACATATACACATTACTGTACATAAAATAGGTAATCAACAAACACCTCCTACTATATAGCACAGGAAACTCTACTCACTACTTTGTAATAACGTATGAGAGAAAAGAATCTGAAAAAGAATATCTATATAAAGTATTTTGATATATATATATAAAGAAAGAGAGAGAGAGAGAGAGAGAGAGAGAGAGAAACAGAGAGAGAGAGAGAGAGAGAGAGAGGGAGAGAGAGAGGGGGAGAGAGGGAGCGATTAGGACTGATTGTTAAATCTTTTGTTTTCCAGATACAAGGAAAAACAAAAACAAACAAACAAAACCCAATTTTCTTCTTTTATTTTTAAAGGGGGACGTCCATTTGGTAACTCATACCTCTGTCAGCAGGATAGAATCACTGATCTTTTTCTCCCTACTTTCCTTAATTCAGAAACTCTCAGTGAGGCTTCTTATTTCCCTGGCAATAGAGTTATTCGCATATGTTACTTGGAGGCCAAAATTATGTTTCCATAAAACGGGGATACACACTTGTGGATGTGAAATTCTGGTGCTACTCACTTCCCTTAGGGAGTTGTTCTTAATCTGAAAACTGGACTGCATCCCGAAGTTTTTTGAGTTCCCTCCAATATCTGGCTATGACTCTCTCCGTGAACGTTTGCCATTTTCTCCCACCCTTTTGACTTGGCATCACTGAGAACTAAAACGGCCCTTTGCCTGAAGCCCTGCAAACGGAAGCTAGAGAACTTGACGAAAACCTTAGAGAAACGGCCACAACGGCTCCTATGGAAAAAGTCCTCGTTCCTGTTTCTGTGAGAGCCACTCCGAAATTTGAACCAAACACCCGACGACATCATCAGAGTTATTTCAAACTTCTAAAGTTGCTTCGACCCTGACATCTAGATCTAGAAATCTCCTTGACTCAGACACACACACACACACACACACACACACACACACACACACACACACACACACACACACACACACACACACACAGTCACCAGCTCAGCTTTAATATGTTCCAAGGAACTTTCAGAGGAGGGAACTGTTGGGCTCCAGAGTAGGCCGCCCCAAAATGTGCCTCCATGCTCTATTGATTATTTTGAATTCAAGTGACTTAAGAACCGGCCAGCACAAGAGGGACACACTGGCCCTCCTTTCTGTCCTCCTGCGGAGGAAGATCTCAAGTGAAGACGTCTGCTTTCACGCGTGTCCATGATTCTCAAATGGTGTAGTGGGGTTTCCTGGGTTAGGAAAAGGAGGGGACTCCTTTTGCCTGGAAAAACGGCCTGTTTCTCACACATCCTCCTCCCATCCCTTCCTCTCTCCCTCCTTCCCTCCCTGCAGTTTGGAGGGGGCAGCCTAAGGGTGGGGGAAACTGGGGAAAGAAAAAAGAAAAAGCCATTCATTAAAGAGAAGCTCGAGGCAAAGTCAAACGCTCCGACTTGACCGGAGAGCTTTCTGCATTTGAATGGAGCGATTGAACGAGGCCCTGCCGAATGAATCGTCCGGACCTCCCCTCCCCCGCTCCTGGCAAAGGTCAGTCCAGGGGACTTAGGAAGGAGCGCTGGAGAAGGAACAGGGGTGGGGGTGGGGGTGGGGGCGGGAACAACAGACAATAGCCGCTGCCTGCCTGCCTGCCTGCCTGCCCGCCCGCCGGGCTGAGGCCTGAGGGCTGAGGGCCACCCTGGCTCCTGCAACACAATCCCTTCCAGGAAACTGCTGTGATGACTATTTGGCAGTGAATGATCAAATCTGAACTCTCTTGGCCTATTTCTGCAAAAGGCCCGAGTCTCAGCTACGACAGATTCTCTGGATTTCTTGGCACATGGACTGACCCTCAATCTCCCATCCTGTCAGATCCTCCTTTGTACACACACCTCCACTGGAAGGGTTCTTTGGCCTCGTCCAGAAAACGAACAAGCAAGAACAAACACACAAACAGACTGAATTGATGTGTTGGTATTTGTTGGAAAGAAACATGCTCCTCTCACACACCTGAGGGCAGGAAGCGAAGGCAGGTTCTCAGCAGGAGGGGGACGGGGAACCTGAACCGAGGTCGGTCAGCGGTCCCCCCCAACTTCTCTCCCAGGTCACGTGGGCCTCCCCTCCCCGCCTCTCTCTGCGCCCCCCTGACCTGGTTCTGATATTTCACTTGGGAAACTTCTCTAGGCCGACCGAGATGCCAGCTTGCTGTCCTGCTGCTTCATGTCCATCTCTACCAGCCGTGCCCAAAAGGCACGTGAAATCATGGACAGCAAATAGCGCCCCCAGAGCTGTGTGTGTGTGTGTGTGTGTGTGTGTGTGTGTGTGTGTGTGTGTGTGTGTGTGTGTGTGTGCGTGCGCGCGCGCCAATTTTCCAGGAAGCGGTGAGGGAGCAAAGGGAGGGCTGGGTGAAGGAATCCTGGGTGCCCGTCATCGCACACCCCGCAGAGCACCATTTATTTCTATCTCCATGTCTGAAAGACACTTAGTCCTCAT